>NC_056745.1:549080963-549143201 GCF_019279795.1 Protopterus annectens | reverse complement strand
GCAAGGGAGCAACCAGCCCCAGACTGACTGTGATCTCTGTGTGCTCTTAAGGGAAATTACACTTTACTGTGTGCATTTGTTATCCTTTCCTCATATACGGCATGTCCTCCCTGGTGTTAGTGGTGAGGATTGAGGCTCCTTGATTGCTGGGCCAGGGCAAGGCCATCGTAACTAACTCCATGCCTTTTCATCAATGTAAAAATATATATATACATACCGTTTTTCACTTTATGTTGTACACATTGTCATTGTAACTAGTATTTCTGTATTAGCTTACAGACTCTATATACTATCTGCACACTTTTCCTTGGAACTAGTATTCCTGTATAAACTTTCAGACGATGTATACTTGTGTACATTATTGTTTGTATTCTATATTGTATACTGTATTATAATAATTACAAATATTGTAAGCCTTGTTATTGCATATGGAGCTTTTCTCAATGGGCCCAGTTGGACACTACCCGGTTAACAAATGTAATAAATAAATAAAATAAAAGTAAAGCTGAAAAACCAATGTAACCTTTAAATTATTGTTTTAGCTGTTTATTTCAGTCAGATGAATTTAAAAGACTAAAAGCTCTAACCAAACACTTTATTTTAATTCTCTAGTTGCAATAAACCAAAAAAGGGAGGTAGTGGAGAACAATGTTTACTATGGAATATGAGGGATAAGAAAATGAAATCTATGATGTAGGTCAGGTCAGTTTTCTAGCATTCTTTAATATGTATCACATGCACTGCAAGGGACAAAAAAAGATAGTTTGATTAGACTTATTAGAATATGTTAATATGGGGTTTTACTTCATACAATCCTCATTTAGATATAAATAAGGACATGTTAAATTTTAACAGTATTGGGTCACTTATTACTTGTTACTGAATTAATTTACCAAATTCAGTGTCAATCATCAACTAAACTATCCATTCTTTCAAGATAATTAAGGAAGAAATATAGAAAAGAATGTGTAAGGAAAAGACTAAAGCTTATCATCCAAAATTAAAATTAAAAGTTACAAGTTATGTAAATAGAGTTTTAATAAACAATGTCGATTTTTGCAGAAAACAATATAATGTAATACATGACAACCTTAAATGAGTTCATATTTAAAGAGGTGAACAATTATTAAACTAAAGTATAAATTCTGACTGTAACTTATTAATATGATATAAAATAACCATGTCAGTACATCCTTCAGGAAAATGTCATCATAATTCTCCAAACAAGTTCCTCAACAAAACTAGAATCTTTCTGAAATTTCCCAATCCCAATTTTTTTTAATCAAGACATTGTTGTAATATTAAATAACTCTGCAGATTTTCTTTCTTGCAAAAATGGAAATGAGTACTAAAATTAATGTGCCATCTCTCACATGCATATACATTTTCAAATATATGGGTCACTTTAGCTTCTGCCAAAGTTCTACATACAGACACACATTTAACGTGCTCTGGTTTCCTATACTACATACACTATTGTGCAGACAAAGAAGAAGCTAACAGAGTTAGCAGTCTGTAGTTTTTTATTCTAAAATACCAAAAATTAATATGGGACCAGAAATAAATCCAAGTAAACTGCTTTCTCTTTTGTTTGTGAAATGATGCTACTATAACCACCAGATTACCTTTCCCACCACAGTAATTTGCCCAACAGCTGGAAACTGTGGATCTAGAAGTTTTTTTTTTTTTTTTCCTGAGTGCAAGCAATATATCTTGGAAGCTTATACCTTTGTACGGTGTACCTCATTTGTGCATGCTGCCAAGAAAGACTCTCGTAAAGTTTATAATATATTTGAGGTTTGAAAGGGAGTAAAAGAGAGTGCTAAAATGATAAGTGAGAAGTATCAATGTGACTGGAGGAAAAGCATGTCAGATATCCTCCACTTGTTTTTCATGATGTCCGAAAATCTCATATGGTATAAAGATACTTGCATTAATGAATTAAAGACTTGAACTAATAAAATGCAAATTGTGATGACTTAGATGATCTATTAATATGAATTAATGAAGCAAGTGAAAGTGTAGTCTAGAATTCCTATGTACTTTGCAGTGCAGTATTTCTATATTTTAATAAAGTCAAGTATGAATCTACATAACAGACCCTGTTAATGCCCTATGATTTCTTCAAGAGGTTTTTGAAAGTCTGTACAGTCTGTTGACTGTTAAGACTGTGGACAGTTATAAAATTGGGTCACATGCTGAAACTCCCCCAGTTATGAAAACCTCATTCTTTTATCTTCTTGATATCAAGAAACTTTGAATAATGGTCGATACAGACCAAATCATGCAGTATTGATAATGGAGCAATACTGTTTTCACTTTACTCTTTTGACTTCAAAGAACACACTAGGATTTTCCTTGGATGACTATTTTGATGCTTTTATACAAGCATATTTCTGAACTTCTTGCTCTATTTGCATGTACATTCTTCTAACTGACAAGAGTTCGAAACTGGAATGCTGCCTGGGTTACCAGCTCTATTAGGCAAAGTGTGTCTGAAAGAGATGTAGCACACCAAGCTCAAAAACGTCAGCCAACATGCATCTGTTTAACACATACAGAGTTCTTAAAAACACTTCAAGTCATGATCCATCGGTCTAAGAAAAATTACTGCTCTGGCCTTCAAATCATAAATCATAAAACCTTGTAAACAAAACAGGCTTCTAGAAATTATCAGTAACCTGCTTGGGAAAAATGAATTTAAGAAAGATGACCACTAGGGCTCGTCATCATCTGAAATCTATCAAATGTGAAGACTTTTTCTTTTCCTTAACTCAAAAACTCACATGTAGCATGCATGTGTATCAACCACCAAATACCACTACTAATAATCTAGTTACTATTCAGTTTAATTTTAACCTTAAATTAGTAATTAGTGCTAGAACATGTTTCATTCAGTGGACAACCTGTTGTGAGCATAAATGCAGCACCATAACTGCCTTATAAATAGTCACTTACCTGAAAGATTTGTTTCAATTGTCTGGAATCTCCTACTCTAGCTGGTTGCAAACAAGGTTATTCATGATTCATCAGACCCACAGTAAGATCTACAGAGCTGGGAATACTTTGGTACCACTATTAATAGTAAACTGAACTTCAGTGAACATACTGATTTAAACATACCTTCTACCTTTCTCCAGACGCTAAAGTTCTTTTATTACTGAAGTTGTTACATGGGTCTGTTTCTGGGGATAATCGTAATCGCATCTCAAACAATAAAGTCATAGCTACATATAATGAAATAATAAAGTTTGCTGTTGACCTGTGTTTCTTTGCTCAAAATTGTGCTTCTTTGTATGAGCTAAAGCAGATCAATCTACATCCAAACTGAGTATTTTCACTCTTAAAACAATTACTGAAAAGTCAAGCACCAACTAACCTTGACAGGCACTTAACATCATTAAATCAAAAGGTTCTTAAAAAGTATTACAAGTCAATAAAGACAGAAAATAAGGCCATCAGTATTTTCATGCCAGTCAAATGAAATAACTCCATCCTTACATTCGTGCTGTTAACTTTCTCATCAAAAAGATGTATGAGAATCACTCCTTATCTGTTTATCACATTATGCTGACAGTAACAAGACAAAAAAACACTACTTTCTGATCATGTGGAAATAGTTTTTTACTTGCACCAGTGGGGTAAACCACCAACACATTACCATATTGCCTGCTATTTAATTTCTGTTGTATTCATAGCATTTTATTTACATTACCATTTCTAATAACATTCTGCTGTATGTACGGTAGGAAAGTTGCAGCACTGAATGTGCTAATTCTCAAACAGGAATAAGATTTACTAATTATTGCTTTAAACACATTACTAGCTCCTTTTATTGGCATCAGAAAATAAAATTCTTTGTTTCTTACACCTGGCAATAGAGCACACCATTGGCTTAGCAGAATGACTACAATAGTGGCAATTGTCCTAATGAACTTTGTAATTGTTATGTTCTTCAGTGTGAGTGACACTCTATCTATAGTCAACAGGCGTAGGATACACGCTTCTTATTCGCTGTAAACACAAGATTGTATATGGTTATTCAAAACCCATTTAGACTGTTAGTGGATGAAATAACATTCTCCAAAATCAATCTGTTTGCTGGAATTCTCTTCCAGAATATTAGAAGCACTGAGACTACTCAGTATTCAGAAAGCATCTCAAGGATGGTCCCACAAATTCTTTAAATTTATCTACTTTCAACTCACATGCATAACAGCAAATCTTGCAATCCACAATTCAGAGTGCCAATAATTGTCTAAATGACGTATTTTACCTTCTTCTAAGGCAAGTTCCAAATGACATTAAGTAATTACTGTTCCTAAACTTAAGGCTTCTAGCCCTTACTAAATGTACTGTGCTTCCCTAACTTCTTAATTTGTACTGCCCCACTGCTTGATGTTCTGCTCTGTACAGTATGATCACCATTGCCTATGGAATTTTGTGTATGTTGCCTTTGTATTTGTTCTTGATATCTATCCCTCTACACTTTATTGATATGTATTGTTTTAATTTCCATTAGAGTGTTGACTTTTTGTCTGAGTACCCTTCAGCTTGGATCATGACTAAAAAGGGTCCTGAGACCAATTCATCCAAATGTAAGAGGTAAGTAAAAAACAAGCAAACAAATAAACAACCTTGTTATCTCATGTATGTGTCTTACTTAAATGTTGAATCTTTTCTTTTAATGCCCCCTCTATAATCAGGTCCTATCTGTAAGGACAACCAGTTAACAAATATAAATTCATTCACTAAGGACTAGAACTCCTAGATTCACTTCCCTGCTGATGTCTGAGAATTGAATTAAGTACAACAGAGGCTGAAACTGTCGCCTCACAGTAAGACGCTGTCCGGTTCGATTCTCAGCTAGAGCGTCTTCTGTGTGGAGACATGCGTGAATGGGTGTACCTTCGTTGAAGGTTGTGCGTCAGGCCTGGCAAGCCGGTACATAAAAATCAACTGCCAATCATTAGCGGACCGGAGTTCCGCTGTGGTGACCCCTAACCGGGAAAAGCCAAAAGACACAAACAAACAAACAAACAAAGAGGCTGAAACTAAATCTGCTAGACAAAATAATAACTATGATCAAAACACAAGATGCTTATCATCAGTGAGCGAAGTAGGGTTCCTAAAAAGAAACGTCTAGAACATATCATTGTTAAACAGTGTAAGCAGCCAAGAACATTTGTTGTTCATAATACAAATGAGAAACTGCTGAGAACAAACATGTATCATTGTGAATACATGATGCCTCAGTACCGAAGGTATTCCGAGAAATGCCCAATGAGAGATATTCAAAAAGGTGTGCCAAAAGTTAATCTATCACAAAATTAAGATCCCAAATATGAGTCACCTGTTTACTAGAATGCTTCTTATGCAATACTCCTTACAAAAACATTTTCACATGAGAAGGCATTTAAAGAGGGGGCTCCATGTGCAGACATGCTGCAATGGCCAACAAATAAATACTGCAGAACCAGAGAAACACTAGCTCTAAATTGGTGCTGGTTCTTTTCGTGGGACCACGGCCGGCCTTAGGCATAGGAGAACTAGGTGACCACCTAGGGCGCCGTAAAGGCCAGCCTCTTAAAGGGCGCAGTTTTTATTTATTTTAATTAACAAAGGTTTGCACTCTTCTCAGCGCCCTGCTGAAGTGTAACTGTAAGCCGGAACTATGGGGGAGGGGGGTTAGCGTCCTCCCACTTACTAGGACAGTTTAAAAAAAAAAGTTACTTCGTGGTTCAACAGTCTGCTGTAAGGAGGAATGGTATGTTATGAGGATGGGCACATGTGCAGCCACACCGGAACCATACAGCTGCAAAAGACCTGTAACAAAATGGATGCATGCACCGAATTTAAACTCGAAAGTGCGCCCTTCATCATTACTGCCTGCCAGACTCAAAACAACAACAGGTAAGCTTCCGTTTTACTTTATTTACTGAAATGCTGAAGCTTAAGGCTCCGTTTTACATTCTGCTGCTTAACTTAAGCAGAATGTAAAACGGAGCCTTAGCAGAATGTAAAACAGAGTCTTAGGCAGCCTGCAAGGTTTTATATAAATCAGTAAACTAAATTAATATACACTGGGCAGTAATCACACTACTTGCATAAAGTTTCTTATTTTACGATGAAGTCTTAAATCGATGTGACGCAAACAGAAAACAATCTTTTGGTAGATTTTCTCGCCTGGAAACGTGGACTGAGGAGTGTGTCACTGATGACACTTTATCCATTTCATGGTACTGTAACACGCTGTTTTATTACGCCATCGTTAAGCGACGGGAAACAAGTATGCAGTAGTTTGTCATAAGTTTTAACATCTGGAAACATAAAGTAGTGCTTGTTGGAATAATCAATTCTTATTTGCGTATGTTGTCTTTTTAATTCTTGCAAATAACGGGATGACTTCAATAGTCTAGAAAGGATCCCATGACCCTTATTCTAGCCTTTCCCCGTTTCCCACAACAGGAGGTGTAGTGGGTATATGGAACGCATAGTTGTTATAATAAAGTGTGTGGTCTTACCTTATCAAGTGATTTTGAAGCGTTTCATAAAATACACTTCTTACGATTTTTAGTGTTTGAATAATCATGAGTCCGTGTAACTTTGTTTAAATTATTTAGTGTTTTGAATGTTCAAGCAGTTAACTTTGGCGAGTAGAATAAAGCTCCGTTTTACATTCTGTTTAGCTTAAGGCTCTGTTTTACATTCTGCTTAACTTAAGTAGAATGTAAAACGTAGCCTTAAGCAGAAATTTGCAGATTCTACAACAGCTACAAACAGCTTTATGCACCTCACCTTTATTTACAATGGGCTACAGAGTTTAGATCAAGATGTTCTGCCATTTCAGCTAATAAGGTCCACAAAATGTGGAATGTTCATACACCACTCAAAGTTACTGAACTGTGTTAATTTAATAAAACTTGAAATGCCTATCTCTGTCATTTTCTGATGTATGCTACAGACTTGTGAAATAATTGTCATTTTTGATTTCATGTCAGAACATTGACTATTCAACTAGCAGGTCTCAGTGGAACACTCTTTGCAAACTATCAGAAGTCTTTTCACATCAAATCCTGTTAAGTGTGCAATTTTCCCCTCTTACCTTTAGTTTTTTTAGTTGAATTCCTTTGGGACTGTGGTTTCTATCAATTTCTGTTCATACTTGTTTTTCTATTTATTCTCCAAATAATTACGATGTGCCAGCCATATTGTTCTACTTTGCCAAATTCTACAGTTCCCTTAACAACTAAAAATAAGTCTCTGTCTCTTCATATTTACTAATGTAGATATTTACTACTGTAATAGGTTTTTGCGTTATGTATATATGGCTTTCTTTTTTGTATATGGACTATTTTCAGTCTGTTCAGTAAGTTACTGTAACAGATGTGTTATCTCTCCTAAAATCATTGTTTGTATTATATGAATAAGCATAATTGCTTTCCTATTCATGCATTATTTTTATTTATTGTTGACTAAAAATAAACTTCTGTAAAAAGTATAATCAAATTTAAATTGTTGACCTCTATAAGAAAGGAAAATAATGTTCTTTTTACCAAATGTACTCGATTATTGGACCAAGAATCTGTTCCTATAAAAATAGCAAATAAATTAAATCATAACATAGCCATAATAAAGTACAAATAGCTTACAGAAGTGTTATGGGTTTATCTTGATATTATAGCAATAAGTCAAAAGTGCAATTGTCTTAGGTTCATGAACCTAACCATGTATAGAACATTTCCTATCGTACAATAAATATGAATTTAAATTGTCCTGCTACAAGACTTTTGTTCTGTTATTCATTCTGTTTAGAAGTTTTGACAACCTTCCACTATAATAGGAGCAACATCTTTTTGCCATTGAATGAAGGGATATGAACTGTCTCATCAAAATAACAATTGTTATGGGAATAGATCATTCAACCAGGAAATGGATGGATACAATAGCTATTTAATTCAAAGTTCAAATCTTTGTGCTGTTTCTCATGTATACAGTCTATTAATGTGCTGTGAATATCCCAGAACTTATGCTTTCTGATATTCACGGAAGACTGCCAAAATAAGAAACTGAGTGAGGTATGTCAGGGACATTTGCTTATTTTTAATCTGTCTATGCTGTCCCAGATGGACATCTGATTATTGCCCTTCTGCACATGCTAATCTCTGTACCCTTTGGCGCATGCATTATGTCATTATGCTAAGCAATATGGATTTGCCACAGTATACCGTTATAAGCTAGAGAACTGAAATGTCAGTTTCAGCAATACTGAAATCAAAGCACCGAATATTGGAATGACGAATGCCGACAATATTGAATGTCCAAACATGACCCCTTCATGCTAGCACTTGATCCTCGGTGCAGAGTGGTAGAGAGTTTCAGGATTTCAGATGTTTGCAAGGTTGCTGGTATTCAGCATTCTGGGATTCTATGTTTTGTTTCCATTAATGCTTAGAGAAGTGTACCAACTTTAAAACTTATAACAGTAAAGCCAGCCTGTAGGGATATATAAAAGTTGTTCATTGACTTCAAAGCATCCCCTGCTACATGTCAATGTACAAAGAAAATGAAGAATGGAACACATTCTCATTTTATTTACCGTCTCTGTATACTTGTGAACATAAAACTTGATAGTCAGAGAATGCACTATGCAATTTCATCTCATGTTCATAAGTATCTTGCTGTGATAACTGTAAGGATGGTACTTAGTCTCATGTTGCATGATCTGTCTTGCTAATGTTAGTAAGTTTATACTTCATAACTGATTCAGAAATATGCTGCATTATACACTCTTTATTAAGTATGCGTGAAGACTGACACTTATTTAAATCCCAATAGTGGCCTTGCATACAGTATTCATGCTTGCTGCAAATGAGACTTTTGCAAATATTAACACAGGCAGTATTACACTTCTCTCTACATATGAAAATGATTTTGAATTTGGTTGTGTTTGGATATGTTAAAGGAAAGGTTCTGATAATTATGTTGTGCTGCTTACAAAAATACCAGATATGGTAGTCACAAATGGACCACAATATTCAAAGACAAGGTGAATGCAGTACTCCATGTCACAGTAGTGATGGAGCACTGCTTCTGGTCCACAATACAAATAACAGCAAACCCACCACTGGCAAAATCCAGCACTTGATGTGAATGTAGTCAGTGACTACTGGTCATCTCTCATCTAAGTGCATTTCCCGTAATACCCAGTTTTCCTCAAGGTTAAAGGAGGGCAAGACGAGACAGACTTTGAGAGAATTTGAGGCTGAATAAATAAATGAATTAGAATCTGCCTTCAGCCAAAGACACATGCTACAGGATTCACTAGGGTGCACTTTGGCTGTAAGCATAACACCAGTCCCTTCATCTGAGATTGGTGAGCTCACATAAACCACTCACTTCCACTCCCTAACCTGGCTCCTCCAGTAAGTAAACTCCTTCCTCGCAAGTACTGCAAGTCAAATTGCACCTTCTTTTGCATGCTATATGGGGCAGGCAGGCAGTCCAAGGGAGGTGCTGGGAATTTAGCGACTGCTGTCATTGAGGAAATCAAACACTGGACTACAAACTACCAGACACACCTTGCTAACAAAATTAATGCTTGTCTTCACCAGGCATAATATAGTTTGGTAAAGGAGGAATCTTTGAGTAGCATGAACAGTCAAGGCATTCAAGACATTTTGGAAGTTATACAGTATAGTAAGATTGGAGGCTTTGAAAGAATTTTGTTTTAAATCTTGTCATTTAAATTGACTTCCAGTCATTCTATTTCTAGATTGCATAGTATGGTTCTGTAAATAGTCATGAAATAATATTACTTTTGGAGATGGGTTTCTAACTAAGGAATATCAAGAATGTGGAATAATTTACTACAAATATTTGGTCTTTTAGTAATCTCCAGATCTTTATGTACAATTTTGGATGCATCTCATGGTTTGGGTAAACTTGCTGTAGTTGATCATCTGATGGGCCATCTGTGGTGTTTGTGGGTCTGCAAGTGAGACTTGTTTCTGCCAATGGTGTGAATTTGTTTATCTCTGACAGTTCACACTTTATAAAAAAAAATGACTGGACAGTTATTTGTGGCAAGTATTACTAATCTGAATTCTTTTTTGAAGATGTAAATTGTGCTGTTCCCTATTTATTGACTTATTTTAACCAAAGAGTACGTGTATAATGTAGCATATAATGATATATAAAATGTGTGCAAGGAGTCTGTTTTGAAAACAGCCCAAATGCAAACTTAATCCTCCACTGACCAGATGCATTTTCTACAAATATGGGTTTTCATGCAATTTCAGTGGCAGAGAATTTTACTGTTCATGCTAAGCCTGTTTTCATTGCAAGATTGTATTGTTTATCAAATGGCTATCTGTGTTTGTGCTATTCTAGCTTAAGCTTCTGTACACAGGGAGGAGAAAGGTTGCTATTCTACTTTCCTGAGATGTAAGGTTTGCTCGCCTACCCAGAGTAAATTAAACTGTTTAGATTAACCTAAGCAACCCTTTGAACAAAGGCACATAGGCTTCTATTTTCTGAAGACATGACTTTTATTGTAAAGGATGTGTGAAGGAGCAACAGACAAATCAGTTTTATTAAAGGAAATTTCCATCTTCACTTACAGTTTAAACTACATTACAAGGTATCCTTTCTTCTATGCATTTAAATAATTAAAGAAAATGACTGGACTGGCTTTCTTGGGGAGTGAATGACTGGAGTGGCTTTTTTGGAGAGTGACCAACCTGTGGGCGTGGCTCAGGGTGTTTCATGAATATGACATGGGTGGGGCTTAAAGGGTGCCAGAGCACTACTTCGCCTAGGGCACCATATCTGCTAAGGCCGGCCCTGCTTGGGACCAACTAGAAAACCTTTCCAATTATTAACATATGACTTTCTAGTTGCAGTTTTTCGTGTCTCCATTAATACCTGCTGCAAGTCTTCAGAAAAAAAGGTGCCTAAACAGCATTAAAATTCTACTATCAAGGCAATCATTTGTATTTGTTTGGGGTCAGGATGCATCAAGCACTCCTGACTTTGTGTGAGTAAATCCAATGTGTGTAAAACCGTGTGGTAATTAACTGCCCTTGTCCATTTCCAGAACAAGGGAGAACCACTGTTACCTGTGCCAGAAGGGATTAACCACAATGATCTTTGGGAAGTCCTTCTGAATCTTCAGAATGTTAGTGGAAAGGATAGAAAAGTACACAGGAACATTCCTGACCACGAAAAAGAAAATGGATCTGTCTTTCAGGCTTTTTTTGCATGGAGCCCTTGAGCAGAATTTTTCCAACTGATTTCTATGAGTAGAGGTAAATATATTTATTGAGGATGTTCCCCACAGCTGGATCAATATTTGGAAGGCCCGCCACAATTCAGTTTTTATGCCTGAGGGTCTGTCCTGTTCCTTCTCTGACAGTATGTAAAATGCCTGTATAGTGAGACTGCACTGAAAAGCTATATCCCAGGCTGCTATGGCTAGTCTGCTCAGAAGGTAAGATCTGGTTGCCTTTGAATGTTTATGTATCACATTACTGTGGTGTTCTCTACACCTGAAGAGGTCCAAGTGACCATATATGGTTGAGAGAATTGTGAGCATTTCAGTGCTAACATGTCTTTTACGTTTACATGCTTTGAGTTGTATTTTTGTTCCAAAAAAACATGCACTTTTATTCCCATAGACACATCTCCCCAAGCAAAGTCTGTGGCATCTGTTGTGACTGACTGCTAGAGCAAGAAGGAAGAACAGGAGACTTGGATTATGAGAAATTTGTGTCTCCACCAGAAAATCCTCCCTTTTCACAAATCTCAAAACTATAATCTGAGGTACCAGTGAATATTGATGTTATGACCATAAAGATTTCAGGTACCATTAGATTTTTCTCATGTAGAGTAGAGGCATCATGAGTATCACATGTCATGAGACACAGAATCCCTGATACATACCTTGATGCTGAGACAGTAGTCTGAGTGGAACCATTCAGGAATAGATCTAAATACAGATCTATTTTTCCCTCTGGAAGAAAGGTTATTTGAACTGAAGTGTCCAGGAGATTATCCAGGAAAACAATCCTGTGAGAAGGAGTCAGACAAGATTGCTGTAAGTTTTCTTGAAATCCCAATCTATGTAGGGGATCCCTTACTCAACTGAGAGATTTCTGACACTTGGAACAAGACACTGTAAGGATAAGCAAGTCAGTCAAAATAAGGAAAATGACAACACTTTGCAGTCTGCAGTAGGGTATCACTGGAGCCAGAAACTTTGTGAATACACTTGGAGCAGTAGCTAGGCTAAAGGGTAATGCAGAAAACTGATAATGTGATCCAGAAACAGAAAACCTTAAAAGCATCTGGAATCTAGATCTGTAGGAATGTGATGATAAGCACATTTTAAATCTATGGTCACTAGAAAAAGTACAGTTGTGTACACTTACCATAAATGTAGATGTTCCAGTGTATTCACTGTTGCAGTCATCACATTTGGGTTATCCCTGACAGGGTAGCCCTCGGCCGGCCTGAATACCAGAGACTTAGTATTTCTGTGTCGGTTGCTGTCTCTTCAGGACTGATGTCAGGTCGTAAGTAGTATAAAGTAAGGCAGCCAATGCCATTACATCAATTTTTCTTGCCCTAACCTGTCAGGAGCCCCCAAGTAGGAGCCAGGTTCTGGTGGAAGAACCCCACCAGTGGAAAACAAATACCAATATGTCCCTTGTAACGAAAGAGAAGAAAGGGGATAGAGGGAGGAAAACCAGGACTGCAACAGTGAATACACTCAAACATCTACATTTATGGCAAGTGTACACAACTGTACTATGTTCTTCTTGTTTCACTGTTGCAGTCATCACACTTGGGTTGATTCCAAAAGCTGAGGAAATGGGTGGAGGCAATCAAGGAAACTAGGGGCTGGCTAGTATGCCCTGCAAGACTGCAGAGGCAAACTCTGCCCTGGATATGAAGAAGAGAGGCAGGTGGTAATGCTTGGTAAAAGTGTGAACAGATGTCCAGGTGGCAGCCTTCAGGATGTCCCTGGTGGGGACTCCTCTGAGGAAAGCTGCAGAAGTGGAGGCTGCTCTGGTGGAGTGTGTCCTGACCCCCTTGCGGGGAGGCTTTCTATGTTGTCTGTAGCAGAAAAGGATCCAGTGTGCTATCCATTTGGAGATGGTTCTTTTGGAGATGGCTTTGCCTTCTGCCCCTGTACCAAAGCTAACCAGCAATTGATCAGACTTTCTGAAGGATTTAGTCCTGTCTAGACAGAATCTGAGCTGTCTGTGCACATCTAGAGAGTGCAGAATCCTTTCCCCCTTGTTCTGGGGATTAGGAAAAAAGGTGGGCAAATTGGTTGAGAGCCACACTGGACACCACCTTGGGCATGAAGGATGGGTTAGTTCTGAAGGATACCCTGTCAGCATGGAAGATGATGAAGTGTTCCACAGCCATGAGCATTTTCAGCTCAGAGTCTCTTCTGCCTGAAGTGATGGCCAGAAGGAATGCTTTCTTCCATGAGATAAATTTTATCTCTGCAGAAGAAGCTGGTTCAAAAGGGGGCAGGGTGAGCTTTTCCAGTACAAAGTTAAGGTTTCAAGCTGGTGTTGGGGCCCTTCTGGGTGGCCTCAAGTTGTTAGCCCCTCTTAAGAACTGTTTGATCAAAGGGTGTGAGAGAAAAGGGCCTGCTCAGTGGGAAAATGAGCATAAATAGCAGAGGCATGAATTTTTATAGAGGAGAAAGAGAGACCACTATGTAGTAGGTCAGCTAAGCAATCCAGGATGAGAGGGAGGGAGGGCTGTGCTGTATTGGCTCCCTTAGCCTGGATCCAGGTGCAGAACCTTTTCCATTTGTCAGTATAAGACTTTCTGGTGCTAGGGCATCTGGCCTCACGGATAACATCTAGAACCTGTTTACTGAGGTTAGCAGATTGGTTTGGGGTTATGGAATAAGCCAAACTGAGTGTCTGCAATTGCGGATGCATGAATTCCCTTTCCCTCTGGGTCAGGAGGTTTGAAATCTGAGGAAGATGCCATGGGGGCAGTGGGGACATGCTGCACAGCAAGGGGTATCAGTGCTGCCGGGGCCGGTCTGGAGCTATAAGAATGGTTCTTGATATTTTCCTCCTTTCTTTTGAGGAGTACCCTGGGGATGAGTGGTAGTGGAGGAAAGGCATAGAACGATAGACTGACCCAGGGGAAGAACAGGGCATCCACTTTCCAAGCCATGCAGTGATGCTCCCTGGTGCAGAATTTGCTGAGCTGATGGTTGGTGTGAGAGGCAAAGAGGTCGACCTTCGGGGAGCCCTATTTCCTAGTTATTAGGGTGAAGGTTCTTCTGTCGAGCTGCCACTCATGTGGGTCCAGAAGTCTGCTTAATTGGTCTGCCAGAGAGTTGAGAGAGCCTGGTAGGAACTGCGCTAACAGGTGTAGTTGCATGGCAGAGGCTGTGTGCCAAAGGGTCATGGCCAGCCTGCATAGAGGGTAGGAGTAAGTCCCTCCCTGCTTGTTGATATACCACATCACAGTGGTGTTGTCTGTTTTGATCAGGAGAGCCCCTGGAGAGAGAAGGGGTTGAAAGCTATCAAGGCATGCTGCACAGCCATCATCTCTTTTTGATTGATGTGAAGAGGGATTTGCTGTGGGCTCCATTGGCCTTGTATGCACCTGCCATCCAGGTGTGCACCCTAAGCATAGTCTGGTGCATCTGTGGTGAGGGTCTGGGTGGTGGGTAGGGGTGGAGAGAAAGGCAGTCCCTTGTTGTGGGAGCATGCTGTTGCCCACCAAAGAAAATATTTTCTGAGGCAAGGAATTATAGGTAGAAGAGTTTCCAGGTCTTGAGAGTGTTGACACTAAAGGCTTTTTAGGTACCATTGAAGTTTCCTCATATGCAGTCTGGCATATGGAATCAGTACTATGCAAGATGCCATGAACCCCAGAGCTTTCAGGATCTTTCTTGCAGATAGCTGGGGCCTGGTGACTAGTTGACAGAAGTAGGATGTCAGGAAAATTTGTTTCTCTGGTATGCCATCTGGGATGCTGTGTCCAGGCTTGCTCCCAGGAAGATAATCCTTTGGGTGGGCACCTGTTTAGATTTCATTTTGTTGACTGTGTACCCTAGGGAGGTTAGCAGGGTCTTTACAAAGGCCAGGTGCTTGAGCAGCTTTTCCTGGCTCTCTGCCTGAATAAGGCAGTTGTCTACATATGGGTATATCTGAATATTTCTTTGTCTGCAAAAGGCAATGGTTGGAACCAGACATTTTCTGAAAACTCTGTGAGCAGTAGATGAGCCAAAGGGAAGAAAAGAGAACTGGAAGTGTTGAGATCCTGCCCTGAAACGGAGATATTTCTTGCATGATTCCCTGATAGGTATGTGGAGGTAGGCCTCTTTTAGATCTAGGGTGACTAGCCAAGCTTCCTTGGAGATCATGAGTAGCAGCTGCTGGAGGGTGAGCATTTTGAATTTTGGGATCATCAGGAAGGTGTTTAAAATGGAAAGATCGAGGATGGGGTGCCAGGTGCCCTCTTTTCTGGGCACCAGAAAAAGTCTGGAGTAGAAACCTTGGCCTATCTGTTCTGCAGGAACATGCTCTACTGCCCTCATAGAGAGCAGGGAAAGGATTTGCTTTTGAGCCTCTGCCCACTGGTTTGGTGGTAGACCTGAGAACCATACTGGGGTTGCAAGGGTGTGGAAGGAAAATTTGTATTCCTGAGACACTATGTTTAGAAACCAGTGGTCGTTGGTAATGGTAGCCCAGGTGCTTGAGTGAAAGGAGAGTTTTCCTCCTAGGGGTAAGTGAAGGTGGGCTGAGGGAGGGGGTGGGGGAGGTGAGTCATTGTGAGTTCTTACCATAAGGGGGTGGCTTAGAACTCCCTGGTTTTGAAGTGGAGGTAGTCCACTGCTTCGATCTCTGCATTCCCTGTGGTTGTTGTCTCGGGGGGGGGGGTTCTGGTTCCACGGGGCCTAGGCTGGACTGGCTTACTGGGAGCAGGAAAGGACCAGTGTTTGGTGGGATAATGCCTGCTGAACCTAGGGGGCTGGACCTGCAAGAAATCCTTAACTGTTTGCATAGATTTTGCTTTTTCTTCCATCTTTTTTAAGACCTCTTCTGTCTTAGTGCCAAATAAGTTATCTTTGTGTAAGGGGGCATCCATCAATTTAGATTTGACATGGTCTGACAGGGGCTATTCCTTAAGCCATGCATGCCTTCTAATGACATATCCAGTGACTGCTGCCCTGCAAGAAGCTTCTAGGGCACCAAAACCACAGTGCAAGGTGTGTTTAGTTACTTGACTTGCAGAATGCGTAAACTCTTGTAATTCCTTAGATTCTGCCCAAGCAGGAAAGGAATACACTTTTTGTTAAAGGAGTTCCAGGGTATGTTGCTGAGATTTCAGCATATGGAACTGACAATTTAGTGCCCTGATAGCAAGAGTAGCTGAGGTGTATATTTTTTTACCCCATCTGTCCAGTGCTCGAGAATCCCTATCTGAGAGGGTGGGATTCTTAGCAGAGGTTGCTTTAATCCCTTTAGGTCTTTGAGAAATTACCTCAGGGTCAGCAGTAGGATTTTTAAAAAGATATTTGTGCGAGTCAGGGACTCTACAGTACCTGTCTGGTTTTCTGGGTGCAGGAGGAAGGGCATCAGCAGTCAAGCTGGATTCCAGGAAAACATCCTCCACAACATCCAAGACTGGAGGGATGGCCAAGGGTCTGTGCTGTGGAAGATCTCGAAATTCCCTGAGTCTCTTTTTAGACTGAGGGTAGTCTTGACTCTCCCACTGGAAATGCTCCCTTAAGGTATGCAGGGTTTCCCCAAAGGAAAAATCCTCTGGGGGAGAGGCTGAAGGAATGGAATCCTCTGCATCAGATTCATCTGACTCTTGTTCAGACAAAACTACAGGGGACAGATCTCTTTTCCTTGTGGAGGGGGTAGCTTGGTTTCCCCTGATCAGCATGGTAAGGTCTTCCGCCATTTTAGAGTGAGTCATCAGTTTCTTGGGTGTGGTTCATACCCTGGGCCTTAGAAACTCGATCGTTTTTGAAAGAACAGAAGTCGCGAAAGAAGATGTCTGTGTCAAGAATCGGTAGTGCGAAAGACTTCCTCGGAAGCTGGTGCCTGCTCAGCGGCTCCAGATCTATTCAAGGTAGAGACGACCACAAGATCCTTAGTCGAAGAAGAGTTTTGGGGCATACCTGACTCCGAAAGGGTCTTGGTAGTGGCTTGCAAATCCATAGAAGCGGGCATCAGGGGCTGCGAAAGCGCCTCACTGAGGACCGGAGAACTGATGACTAGCTTAACGGAAGTGTCATCGGTAGGTTTGGACCTGTGTGATTTGTCTCTGTCTTTATCTTTACGGTTTTTCAGAAGATCTGCTGTGAGATGGCTTACCAAAGCCATATCAGAATTCAGGGACTGTAAGTGAAAATATCTAGCTACAATAAGGGCCCGACAATGGACAGTTCTGGCATTGAGCAAAGCACAGAAGCGACAATGGGGGAAGTCATAGTCTGGACCTAAACAAGTGACGCAGTAAGAACGGAAGTCTCGGTGTGTTATTTCCTTTCCACAGGTGAGATGATTATTAACTTTTTCTGACATCGGTTAGTTCAAGAAAAAAGGATTCCCAACGAGGTACTTAGCTTTAGAAGACTTCAACTTCGATTCGGTAAATGAAAACTTAGGTAGTGGCCAACCGGCACTCGTGCGAACTGCTTCTGCTTTGGGCTACATGAAAAGAAAGACTGATGTAATGGCTTCGGCTGCCTTACTTTATACTACTGATGACCTGACGCCAGTCCTGAAGAGACAGCAACCGATGCAGAAATACTAAGTCTCTGGTATTTGGGCCAGCCATGAAACACGAAGAGCAACTTAAATGAAGAATAAGATGTAATCATTTGTGAAAGGCTGCATTTTGAACTTCAGTACTATTACAAACAAATTCAGAATGGAAAGATGCAGAACTTGTGTTTAAGAATCTTCTTTCTTTGGCATCAGGAACATCCTGGAATAAAACCCTTCCCTTAATTTTGGAAGAGGAGCAGCTTGTATCACCCCCTGAACAAGCATACGCTAAATGACAAGAGGGAAAAGAAAAATCCAGCCAGGTGGGTGGGGAAGAATCTCCCAAAAAGGTGGCAGAGACTCACACTACCATCTGTAACCTTAAAGGATTACTCTCAGAACCAACTGTTTCCAAAGAAAGAGAGACAAATGGAGGTTCAGACTATCTGGAAAGATTAAAGGACGGTTAGGGTGGGAGTGGGGTTGGAAATCCTTCATATAACCACTCAGATATATTAAACTGGCTTTTGTTCTGTCGGGGTTCCTGCTTTCTTTTTGTAATTTCCCTACATTGGTTTTTAAATGTTTGCTTACAGGCAAGATTGCTGAGGCTTTTTAAAGAAAGTTGTGGGAGAAGCATTGAATCCCTTGACAAACTTTAAGATGGAGAGCTGAAAATTTTGAGAGAGCTCATGAGTCATCTTTCTTCTCTCATCACATTTTTAATGACTTCTGTAGCAGAAGGTCCTAAAACTATTCTGTATCCAAAGGAGAATACATAGTCTGACAAGAGGCAAGCATAAACATCAACATATAAGCCAGACAGCTGAGAATTTTAAAACCAAGGGCCAGATTTACAAAATCTAAGAGTAGTGTAAGATGGCAGACAGCCAATATGTCTGCCGAGCGATCCAGCAACAGCCGGCAGGGGCGTGCATGAGATCTTCTAAAGCTACTCTTGCACGGACAGTGTTATGGTATGCAAATTACCTCATTTGCTGCTGAAAGCTATGCAAATGTGGTAAATTTGCGATCCAGGAAACACTAACCTGTCCGTGGAAGAGTAGTGTTATTTGCAGAAATGCACTCCGTTGGTAACGGAGTACCGTTCTGCAAATAGCTAAACAGAGCTATGACAGCTCAAAATAAAGGATGCATCTAATTGAGGAAGCATGCCAATGGCCAAATATAAGGCCATTGGCATTTGCAAATGTTGTAAATCCTTAAAATCCAGTTTTTTTTTCCAAGATCGCTGATGTTTAAGCGTAGCGCAGTGGTGCGCAAATTTGCTGTGCTTTAAATAAAATGAAAAAAGTGAAAAACAGCCGCAAATGGGAATTTTCACTAAAAAGCTTGTTCTGCCATGCAGGTGAATGGCAGGCTGAAAACAACATGGCCACTGAGTAGTGGTTGCTAAGGAGGTGAAGCTCAGTGTGACAGATGTAACCAAGCATTAGTAGGCAATCCTATGCAAATGAGGAGGATAAGGATAGTGAATCCCAGTTTTCCCCAGCATGTGAGCCAGTAGGAGTAGGAGAGTAGTAGAGTAGAAGTTAGGTGACATCATGAGGGGGTATGTCTGAAAGACTGTAAGCTGATTGGAGCACAGTGGCTTGTGTTTGTCCTAAGTTGCTCAGGATTGCAAGAGGCGTGTCTACAGTTGTCCTAGCTGAAAACAAGAAACCAAAGGTGTACACCGTGGATATATCTGAAATTTCTTGCAAACGAGCACACAGCATGTGCGCGCATGTGCGCGGTGCTGCCCCTTGTGGAAACAGAAAGGGAAAAAGGAAGGAAAAGAAGTAGTAGAAAGTTAACCAAGGAGAACTAGCAGAGCTGCCAGGTGAAATATATCAGAATCAGCCAATTACACAGGCAGTAGACTAGCCCAGCCCAGCCCAGCACTTGAAACTCTGCAAACAGCAGTCTACCCTGTTTTTTCCCAAGAACTCTGCAACACTGCAGTATACAAAGAGTGAAAACTTAAAAAGCTTAAGTCAGACAAAATGTTAGGGGCTGCTATTGCTATCATAAGCCAACATGTGCAAGATGCTGAGGGTGGTGATGTTGTGAATGTTGCTGAGCAACCCACAGTGAGGAGACAGAGAAGAGTGTACAGACCCAGGGTAACCTACCAGGGGCTACATGAGCTGGAGATAGTGGAGTGCTATAGAGTGGACAGAGACCTCCTGCAGCAAATTGTTGAGCTGTGCCGGCAACGCCTCACACACAGAACCAACAGAGGGGAACCCATCCCAATGGATACCAAGGTATGTGTTGGCCTATGAATACTAGCTACAGGTACCTTCCAGAGACCAACTGGTGATATGATGGGGTTTCACAGGCATCAGCATCCAGGGTACTGCACCAGTTCTTGGATGCCATGTCAGCACATGTCGGTGAGCACGTATATTTCCCTAATTCCAGTGATGCATTGGCCAGCAATATGCATCTTTTTCACCAAATAGCAGAATACCCTGAGGTAGTGGGTGCAATAGACTTCACGCACATACACATCAAAGAACCACCCGGTGAGCGGGATAGGGTCTACATCAACCGAAAGGGCTTCCCCTCCATCAACTGCCAGGTTGTGTGCGATGCCCAGGGCATAATAATGAATGTGTGTGCTGGCTGCCCTTGAAGCTATCACGATTCCCACATCTGGCATCTGACGCAGCTGTACCAGAGATCTGCCAGTGGGGACATCCCTGACGGTCACCTAGTGGGGGGTGCTGGATACGCACTGGAGCCGTGGCTGATGACACCCATCAGAAATGCACACACACCCGAACAAGAACTCCATAATGAGGCACATGCACAAACAAGAAACATTATTGAGCATGTGTTTGGGATGCCCAAGTCATGGTTCCGGTGCCTGGACACATCTGGTGGAGCCTTGCAGTACTCACCAACTACATGTACCCAAATTGTCATGGTATGTGCCATGCTACACAATATGATCCTGTGAAAACAGCTGCAACAGGAACAGCATGGGGCAGGGCCAAACAGCCCCCCACCATTGCCAAGGCCTGTACAGGCACAGTGTGACTCGGAGGAGGAACAACCTGAGCCTGCCCCAGTAGGCAAAAGGAGGCGTACCCAGTATGCCTTGGCCTTGGCAAAGAGGCAACGCATAGTACAGACACTGACTCAGTAGGAGCCCTGGAAATGACACCTCTCTCTGACTCGCACATACAATAAAAGGGATGCCTAACTTGACACTACCTGTTTTCAAACATGTATAGGGAGTGTACTGTGTGCATCCGACATAGGCAGCCCTGCAGCACCACCTGAGGCATGATTGCCCTATTCTAAGCAATATAAAGCAGTGCTAAGCACATTTTACCACTTTTTAGCATATTTAAGCACAATTGCGTGGAGCTGCGCACCACGTAAACTAGCGCAACATTGGGCAACATTGGGCAATGTTGGGCAATGCTGGGCAAAGTCAGGAAAAGTCGAGCAAAGTTGGGTAAACATGCTCACACCTGCTTTACTGTTCCTTAACCACTCAGGTCTGCCCAGCAGGAAAATAAAAAGCAGTGACAGGGCTTGAACTCAGGATACTGTGCACTATAGTCACAGTACTGAACCACTAAGCCATGACAGCATTTCACTGGCACAGACAACAGGACAATTGTAGACTAATGCAAACACAAACAAATGCTGTATCATGCCCTCTGAACTCCCCCCCCCCCAGGCCTATGCAGATGGATAACAGCAGGCCAGGCAGTGTGATGTGGGTTGGGTAGGCTATGAAGTCACAAACTAATATAAGTGAAATTCGAAGCTAAGATCTGTAGTACAGTAGTATGCCTCAAGCCAGTATGATAGGCAACAGTACAGACTGAAATGGAGTACCTGACATAGTAGTGCAGGCCTAGCAAATGTGCATAAGTGTCAGGTGAACCCCCTCATCCTATGTACACCCACAGTAACAATCAGGTGTGCCCCCTGGGTAGAAATGTACAAATAATAGCTGTCCCCTCTGTATGTAGAAATGTTGATAAGTCTATGCAAAGTGACTCATGGAAGCCCTGCAGGCACATCATGCTTCCTGTCAATGTACAACACAAAGGTGAGCCCTGAAGTAAAAAACAACTTGATTTTTCACACACACATATAGTATATATGTCCATACTGGGCATGCTCACACACTTAAACAACTTTAGATAATTTCAGTCAGCAACATACTGAAAGGTCATACTGGGCGTGCTCACACACTTAGGCCATGTCTGAGTACAGCAGTGGGCCACACATATCTGGCAGTTGCAGTTCTTACCCCAGAAACTTGTCACTATTCACCAATCCTGCCTTGTGCACACAGTTATATGAAAACAGACCCATATAATATATTGGACTCCTGTCATAATCAAACTATGTACTACAAGTACTTAAGTTGTTCAAAGAAAGTGAAAATTCAAAGAAGATCAATAAATCTCCAATCAGTATCATCAATAAACAATGAGCACTCCTAACATTATCCAATCCATGTTCTGGCAAAAATATTGTCAAAGAGTCCATAGAGAACCATGAAGCTTTATTTCGCTATGTCACAAATATCAATGTAAACTCATATATGTTCTGAGTCAGTGCAAACTGTAAATGAATACATGTACATGACTGACACTGCCAACATCTTGTCAGACAGGTTCATACATATTTACCCCCCCTCTCACTGACAAAAGGGCCCATTATCATACCTGGAGATTGTGAAAACCCAGAAATCACATATACAATGATTAAACAACACTTTCCAAACCTAAAAGCATGGCATCTATGGGATGACATGGTTTCCCTAGCTGTGTCATATGTGAACTCCAAAACAAACAGACCCTGCACTTGAACAGTCTGTTGAGACTCACCCTCTGTATAGGATATGAAACTGTTGAATGCGTTACAGCAACATTTGGCACACTCCACAAGTGTTGGTGCACAACAGACCATGGAAACTATTGCCTTATAAGCCTATTAAGCCTGATCTGCAAGGCCATGGAGTCCATCATGATGGAACTCATAAACAGAGCTATTGGGAGCCTACAAACACCCAACCCTACCAATTTTGGTTTGGTCAAGGGCAGATCATGGTTCCCAAACCTGCTAGACTGTTTTCAATGCAGTCACCCAGGACATACATCAATGAAATGAGCTACACACGTCCCACATAGACCTTGAAAAGCCCTTTTTCAACATCCCAGACACATGTTGTATCCACAAAATCAACAACCTGTGCATAAATATGTATGTCATCTGATGGATTGCCAACTGGGGCACAGATAGATCCCACAAGGTAAGAATTGTGGTCTCCTGTTCAAGCTGGTAACAACTGCTGTCCCCCATGGCTCAGTCCTGGGACCCCTCCTGTCTGGTGTATACTTTTCAGAAATACAGTCAAACACACGAGGGCTATGTTTAGCAAAGTTTGTGGATGACTGCAAAAAAGTTGTCATAATCGATGTTTGGGACAACAGAGACATCCTTAAAAAGGGTCTCAGTCAGACAGATGTGGTCTCAAAATTATAGCCTCGAGCTACAGTCATACAAATACCACATAGGTACCAACACCCTAAATATGGAGGTGATAATAAGGTATCTATGGACACATGTGGATAGTCATCTCTACTTCCAGAAACACATTCACAAAGTGGTCAGAAAATCATGCTATGTGTTCCCACAAACTGCCAAGGTCTTTGCATGTAGGTCAAAGGAGGTTCCCTCTACTCATCAGTCATCACACCTGTCAGAGAGTACCACAACACACTTGCAATGAATCTGACTAGGCACCTTCAGCATCTGGAAAGACCACTGAAGTACCTCAACAAGAGGATTACTGGCCTCAAACAGTTTCCCCATGCAACAAGACTGAATTTAACTCAATCTGTACTCTGTTGCATACTGTCTACTCAGGAGATCTCTGCCCAACAGACAGGTCCATGTCCAATGCAGAACTGATGTACATGTGCTATCTGAAGTAAACCCAAGCTCACTGTACCATACGCTCTAGGGATATCATCATCACAACATTAAATAGAACATTGGAGGGATACATTACTAACTCACAGACTTCCCTTGCTTTGGAACAGGCTCCCAGCCGACATTAAGCCGAGTCCCTCACTGACATTCTTCCAGAGGAAACTTGATCAGTGTATGTGAAACTGAACTGTCACACCATGGATCACTTCATCAGCTCTACTATACAGAGGCCTAGGGAACTAACTCCATGGGTGGTGATAGCTGCACACTCTGGCCATACTAATACATGCCTTCAGGCAGATAGCCTATTACCTACCTATGTACCTATATATATATATGTAGGGGGAACACAGTATAATAAGCCAAAGATGGATGGGCAGAGATGTGTGTAAGAGGGTGACCATGACAGGGAGCCATCCAGGACTGTCCCACCCAGCACGCATCCCAATGGCATGAAAGACATGAGGTGCACATCTCTCCCACTGTACATAACAGCCACCAGTATCTGTAAGCATTACAGTGTATGTGGTCCATGTGCCTGCTGTACAACATGACTGTACAATGAAGTACACATCTACTATCTGTAGACATGTACCTGTCACATAGGTTCATAGGTATGTAGCAGACTATCTCCACGAAGGCATATATCAGCCTATGCAAGTTGTGCAGCTTTCACCACACCATTGGGTAGTCTCCCAAGGCCTAGTTCTAATACTTAGTACCCTAAGTTCCTTTCTAGTGGGGCTGCTGATGTGATGCCTGGCATGAATTGTCTGTTTCCCATCCACTCATCAAGGTTCCAATTGAAGAGTGTCAGCGAGGGGTTCTGTCTGATGTACATTGGGACTATGTTCCACAGTAAGACAAGTGTCTGGGATGGTACTCTATCCCACCAGCATATTGTATTCATCGTTCTGATGAGGTTCATATCCCTGGAATGTGGAGGGCGACTCAATGTTGTTATCTGTAGATGGAGCATGTTCAACAGTTATGTGTTGGACATGGCTCTGTATGTTAGTAGGCGGTACGCAACGAAGAACAGATTTAGTTTTACCAGTTGTGTTGCATAACACAACTGTTTGAGGCCAGTAATCCTCTTGGTGAGGTACCTATGTGGTCTCTACAGCTGCTGGATATGCTAAGTCAAGTACATCCAAAATGGTGCACTGTACTCAATGATGTGTCTGATGACGTAAGAGTAGAGTGCCAACACTACCTCTTTGGATCCTGATGCAAACCCTTTGTTGATTAGGTGGGCCACATAGGATCTCCAAATCACTTTGGCAACATGGTTGTCAAAGGAAAGATGACTATCTACTTGTGTCCCAAGATCCCTTATCACCTTGTCATTTTTAAGGGTGTAACACCTATGTGGTAGTTTGTGGGTATTTTGTTTTCAACAAAGAGGATCACTATGCATTCCTCCACAGTGAGCTAGAGGCCATGATTCTGACACCACACATCTGTCTCATAGAGTCCCTTCTGGAGAATATGCCTGTCTTCCTGGGAATCTATTATGGCAAACACTTTACAGTTCCCAGCAAACTTAGTCAACCACAACCCTCCTGTGTTGGCATGTACATTTGAGAAGTCTATACCAAACAGGAGGGACCCCAGGACTAAACCCTGGGGGACACCAGTCATTACCGGTGTAGAGTCTGACATGTAGCCAGCAACTCTTAATGTGTGGGATCTATCTGTGAGCCAGTTTGCAATCCATCTTGTGATGTATGGATTCATGGCCAGGATGGTGAGTTCATCTATGATACCTCACTGGGGAATGGTGTTAAAGGCGTTAATGAGGTATAGGTAGGCTGTGTTGAGCTCATTTCAATCATCTGTAGCCTGGGTAACTGTCAAATAAATCCTCCCAGTTCAGGAGGTGTGGTCTGCATTTCACAACGCCAAACTGAGTGTGCTCAACTGTGTGAAGGTTCCCAATCTCTGTATTGTTGACTTCCATTATGATTGGCTCCACTGCCTTGCAGAACACACTTGTCAGGCTCATAGAGCATGAATGCCAAGGGTTTTTTGTTGCCACACCCCTGTGGAGTGTGAAGAACATTGCTGTGCAACATTCTATGGGTACATATCCTGTTGAGAGCATGTAGAGAGAGGTGTAGGTATCCTTGATGAATATGGATACATCCTCACCCTATGTGCTATGATTCAGGTTCTGATGCTGGAAGGTATGGCATGAGTAGTATCCTGGTAGTGCTGGTGTGCTGTCTGGAGCCTTGAACTAGGTTTCTGTTACTGCACAGATATCAATATTCTCCATAATGAAAAGTGCCTCAAGTGTGTGCATCTGGAGGCTGAGACTTCTGGCAATGAGTAGCATTTAGCTCACTTTGTGGTTATTTGTGTCGGTTACGGGGTTTGGTTTGTCCTGCGTGACAGGTGTTCCACACATGAAGTCAGCACCTCATTGGTCTCATCTGACCATAAGCTAATTACCCTACATATCCACATTCTGGACCCACACCCCTATTAAGGAAACCATGTTAAAAAATGTCTCCAAAGCCAACTTCATGCTTCTTAAGACAGAAGTGCTGAACTGCAGGACACCCATGCAGATGGACAATACAGTTACAACTACTGAATCCTTCACAATTGCACTTTATAAGCACTTACATGACTGCATGCATTGTGCTATCCCAAACAGAACCAAGATGCTATCCTCCAAGAAAAGGAAGCCAATCTGGTGTTCCCCTGCCATAAACAAACTGCACAACAGAAGGAAGAAACTGTTGCAAAAGAGGGTAAAATCCCATGAGGGGAGGATCTCCATGGTCAACATCAGTAAGAAGCTGTGATCCCTGATAAAATCCTCCAAAGCTAGTTATGAAAACAAAATCGACACTGATTCTAAAGACAACCACAAAGCATTCTATAGCTATGTCAAGAATCTCAATGGCAACACTCAGATCTGCTCTGAGTTACAGCTCAATGGCACTAAATATACAGACCCAACTGATACTGCCAACATCCCGGCAGATAGGATCAGTGCTAACTTTACCCCCCTCTCACCCATGAAAGAGCACATCTCTATAACGGAAGACTGCAAAGTTGCTGTCATCATGGCTGCACAGGTAAAAAACACTCTCCAAAGCCAGGAACACAGCATCCATGGGACTAGATGGTGTCCCAGGCTGCATCTTACACCAGCCTCAAAAGGAACTACACCCTCACCTACATTCACTGTCCAGACTCAACCTTACCACAGGCTATGTACCTAAAGAATGGCATACAGCAACAGTCATCCAGCTCCACAAAGGTGGTGCCACAACAGAACCTGGAAACTATTGCCCTATAGGCCTACTCAGCCTGGTCTGCAAAGCTATGGAGCAAATTATCATGGAAACCATAACAAGAGACATTGGGAACCTCCAGACACTGGACTCTACCCAACTTGGCTTTGTTAAAGGCAGATCCTGCCTCCTAAACCTAGTTGACTTCTTTGAAACAGTTACCAAGGACACAGATGGAGGTGAAAGTAGTCCACACAGCCCACCTGGACCTCACTAAGGCCTTTGACACCATTCCCCACTCTGGCATCATGGACAAGCTTACCAGCTTGAACATTAACACCTATGTCACAGGATGGGTGGCCAACTGGCTCACAGATCAGACACACATGTTCAGAGTTGTGGGTGCCATGTCCGACTCTAAACCAGTCACAAATGGCATCCCACAGGTCTTGGTCCTGGGACCCCACCTGTTCAGTAGATACTGCTCAGAGGTACAGACAAGCATGGGAGGAATATGGCTGAACAAGTTTGCAAATGACTGCTAACTGTGGACAATAATCGACTCTACGGCTGACACAGATATCCTCCAGAAGGGTCTTACAGAGACAGATACCTGGTGTCAAAACAATGCCCTCAAGCAGAATGCCAAAAAATGCATAGTCATCCCCTTTGGATAAAACAAAGTGCACACAAATTACCACATAAGTGGTAATCCAGTATGTATGGAGAATGTAATTATGGCCCTGGGGATCCAGGTAGATAGTAAACTCTCCTTTGATGATCACATTGCCAAAGTGTTTAGAACTTCCTTCTATGTAGCCCACCTAATGTCACCTAATGTAACCCACTTTGTCTAGTCTGATGATGTCACCATCCTACAAATATACCTGTGGAAAGGAGAACTCCCAGTAATGTGTATAGCACGTTGTGTAAATGCTTACTGTTCTAGTATCATAAAGTAGTTAGGTAGGGGTTTGAATCCTGCAATTGACAACTGTATGAGAGTGTGTGTGTGTTTCCTTGGAGAGGAGCAACCTTTTTGGAGACTACTAAAACATCTTAAAAGTGGTATACTTATCTTTGTCAAGTCTGATGATGTCACCATCCTACAAATATACTTGTGGAAAGGAGAACTCCCAGTAATGTGTATAGCACGTCGTGTTAATGCGTACTGCTCTAGTATCATAAAGTAGTTAGGTAGGGGTTTGAATCCTGCACTTGCCAACTGTATGAGTGTGTGTGTCTCCTTGGAGAGGAGCAACCTTTTTGAAGACTACTGAAACACCTTAAAAGTGGTATACTCATCTTTGTCAAGTCTGATGATGTCACCATCCTACAAATATACCTGTGGAAAGGATAACTCCCAGTAATGTGTATAGCGCGTCGTGTTAATGCGTACTGCTCTAGTATCATAAAGTAGTTAGGTAGGGGTTTGAATCCTGCACTTGGTGACTGTGTGTGTGTGTGTGTGTGCTCCATGTGTGTGACACTGTTGGTCAATATGATGTGGGTTTTGCTTTTACTACTGTATGACATATCACAATGACACCAGTATGTGCATTACACATGTCAGGTAGCTGTCTGGCAAATACATATACATACATGTGACCTCAATTATTTCATAGGTGGGAACCCTGCTTTCTCTATGAACACATCTGTTATCTTTGCCAGAGTGTGCTGCCGCTTTCCAGACCTTAGGTCACATCTGTATGCTTGTGACAAGCCTGGCCACTGCAGTGATCCCTGGCCTATGTCATCCGTTTCACATACACTCATTACAGTTTCTATTGAATAGTGTGAGTGAGGGTTTATGTCTGAGGTATATTTGAAACCTGTTCAAAAGCAGCAAAGTCTGTCAAAGATGGCTAGTTGTTATAGGTGTGCAACAACCTTTGTGCATATGCATGCAGACCCCTTATTGCTTATGTGATCCACAGAGGGATTTCCAAAACCCTTTGGGAAAGTGATTATCAAAGGAGAGATGACATAACACATGGCTCTGTGTATACATCGGTACCTGTTCAACATTTTGGGGGATACTACCTATGTGGTACTCTGGGGAAACTATGTTTTGTAAAAGTGGATGACTATGCTTTATTTGGCTTATAGCTTTACAGCATGGGTTTGACACCAGGTATCTGTCTGTATGATACCCTTTTGGAGGATGTGTGTGTCATCTGGAGAATGCATTATAGCCCACAGTATGCATTGCCAGACATATCCCTACTGTGTTTGCTTGTACCTAAGAAAGCTATATGGCAAACAGGAGTGGTCCCAGGACTGAGTGCAGGTGAATACCACTGGTTACTGGCATAGAGTAGTACTTGAAGGCTGCAAATGTTACTGTGTGTCCTACATCTGTGTGTCAGTTGTCAAGACATCATCTAACAATTGTTTATGGTCAGGCTGTTGAGGTTATGTATACTACCAGAATGCAAACCAATGACAGATAGTAACAACAGTATCACCCACAGCACAGTGTCAAACCGTGTCATACACACACGTGTACTCAAGTTCCAAAATGTGTGTAGTACAATGCATACTGGCCACCAATAGAAACTATGGAGTGTTAACACTGTCTAATACAGGGCATGTCACCCTGCCCATGTGTTCAATATGCACGTACATGCAGACAGTGCACCTCAACCATTTTCACAAATGTACACCTGCAAATCTGTGCTGCACACATCCCACACTTATTGTCCACTAACACATGCTGACAAAACTACACATATCAGCCAAGTGGCACATGGGCAGACAATACACAATTGTAATAAACACTGGTGTAAACAATACTACATTGATAATTAGAGCTTTAATGCATCATGCATGCACAGCTACACCTTTAAGGATATCATTACACTTTACTGCTGACAATATGCTAACATTGCTATTCTGTTATAAAGTCACCCTGTGCATCAGTACCATGTTAGCCTGTTCCTGCATCAATGTTACATATGACAGGAGGTGGCACAGGTTTCATCATAGGCACAGGGTGTGTTGTTGGTTTGCCAGAGGCCTACATTGAGCCATACAATTGACATGTGTGTGTGAGTGTGTGTGTGAGGGCCAAGAGTACTGTTATGGGCCAGTGTGGATGTAATGTGTGTGGGTATGTGTTTGCCCTAGGTGTCTGGTTTAGGTGTGTGTGGCTGCATGCACACAGTTCCACCATGTGGCTGCCATATACGGGGATTTGTGGGACAGCTACGGACTGTACCTGGCAGGCTTTACAGATCACCATCTCTGGCCAGGGATATGGAACCTGTGCCTGGCAGGGGTGCTACAGACAGTATCAGGTACCAATCCAGACTGGGTACTATCCTCAGAGGTTGACATATGTCCACTGGATCCAGGTCCCTGCTGGAACTGGCCAGAGCCACGTGCACATGGTCTTCTAGGATGGTCTATGGACAACCCCCCCCAACATTGCTGGGGCTGGTACTGGCACTACAGGAGCGGCTATGACTTGATGGATGTCTACGGCGACTGCCAGCTGATGATGCCACTAGCATACATCCACGTCGACGTCTCAACCGTCCCGCACTGTCCCGAAGCATGGACTTGACATTGTGGAGGACATCTAATGTCTCACCCCAACATCTATCAATGATCTCAGTGTAATTACGTATGGCACCTGCTAGGTCACGGATACTGTCATTTACAGAGGTGTTATAAGCCCTCTGTGCCCTTAGTCCCTGTCTGGTGTACCGCTCCATATGTGCCTGTGCCTCCATGACAGCCTGGAACATGCATGTGGTTGTAAGAGTTGTGGCACGTCTGCACAGTACACATCTCACATATGTATGATCTACCAATAGAGGTAACAGTAGTCTACAGATATGCCATGTTACCTGCATGCTCCATGTGTTCTTGCTGGGTGGCCCCAACCTCCATCAAGGTAAATGTCTGCTGTTGTTGTTGCTGGGCAGGTGCCACCAGGCTTAGGAGCAGCTCCTCCTCTCTGGTGAGGGGAGGGTGGATGTTAACCCCACCACCTGTTGCAAGCTGTTGTCTACGGACTTCAGAAGCACGCTGACGGACATGTCTCAGTAAATCACTGCAGTGATGGCGTTCCTGCTCATATGTCCAGTTATGCATGCCTATGTCATTTACCCTCTGGACAACATCTTGCCACAGTGCAGTACGCTCATGATGGTCTTGGCTGGTTCTTGAGAATAGTAGGCTGTAGTGCTGAATCATACAGCTGGTAATAATGTCATCCTCAGCAGTACTGTAGCTGGGATTACGATGGTGGGCCATGATCCCTGGAAGACAAAGAAAAAATATGTCTGAGCAAGTCATATGGCACACAACATTATACAGTACTGATATCACTGAACTGCCATATATAGCAACCTATTAGCTGACTGAGATTAAACACTTTCAATACCACTTATCAGTGCTCACCTCACAACTGCTTGAAACTGCCTGGCACGCTCTATATAATAAACCATGTTTTGCACAGCAACAAAATAAAATCACTATATAAGACTATACAACAGTACATGGCACACTGTATGTGACACAATGCACCACCTACCCACAGAAGGTATAGATCAAGCGAATGCATAAAGAAATATGTCATCCATCGCAATGTTTGTAAAGTCCAGTTACAGTATTACCATTATGCCACACAACTTGTTGATGGCAAACCCGTGGCCAAAATATGTGCACAATTGTGGATATACGTGGCATGCTGCTGTAGTAAACTATAAATGTTGCTAGATACGCAGTTATATCTTGTAACACACATATGACAGAGGACATGTTACAGGCATACCCACACACACACATCAGACATAATTACAAGACACAAAGGTATGGCAACCCAGATAAGCTTTACGTGTGTACCATACAGTACTGTGCGTCAGTGCTTACAAAACCTTAAGCCTGAGGAATGTAATCTGTGAGGACTACAGGGACCACACAAAACAGTGGTTCCAAGCAATGTGGACATACAACATACTTTGCTGTTTAGGCCTACAGCTTCAAGTAGTACTACAGTTCATACAGGATTTGGATTCAACATCAGTACCAATCAATAAGCATACATGTAGTGCTTTAGCCTCCAATGACACACCCCAGTTAACACCAAGGAACTACATCAGACTGTATGCCATAGTGCTTTATCTGCCTAGCAACAGCACACACAGCTTTTGCTGGGATCAAACCAAGGACACATAATACCATGACAGAAACAGTTTCCCACTAAGCTATCCCACAAATACACATCTTTGACACATTCACCAGCACACTGACCATCACACTCAGTCAACTTTACATAGAATCTATTGCAACAAGTAGACGGTGTGTATGACTATATATGACTCTCTCTATACACATATATATATATATATATATATATATATACATACATACATATACACATCCATTAGTGTACATATACATATAGGCACATATACAGCCCACCTTTCATGGTGGGAATATCAATTATCAATTATACAAAGGATGTGAGGTATACAGTAATGTAATAATATCGCACAGTTTTGTGAGAAATGCATTGAAAGTGTTCACAGCCCAGGTAGCTTTAGCAGGCCTCACTGGCTGCAACATTGCAAACTGAACAAAACACACACAGTGTTTAAACACCACATGTCATATACCAACACTGTATGCTGTCTTGTTTGTCAAACACTAAAACCTACATACAAATATGCACATAACAACCTTCACCAACATATATATGTCCACCCTTCACAAACAGTTGCAATATGTCCCTTGCTCTATGCACATACACAGATGTTAATATATATGACACATATATATTTCTCCTTATGTGTGTGCCATACACACACAAGGTCCACACTGTTGTAAGTCCCTGGACCTCACAGCTGAACTGTTGGGCCTTGCTGCAACATGAACAGGTGTCACATGTGAACACACAGTAACATTAGAGGGGGTATATATAGCTACAAATGCTAGATTAGCATAATAGCCTGGTACAGCAGTTGCCAATGCTAAGCTAAACTTTAATATGACTATCATGCATGTGTTACTCTGTCACAAACATGTTTGTGCTAATCCCCCAAACAGCCATTGTCCACACTACTAGACAGAACACATAACATGGATCAGATGTTTGACATTTAATGCAGAGCTACATATCTCACAGTTATGTCCCACTGCACACAGCTACACACTGAATTGTCCATGGCAGTAGTTAAGCAGGACATCTGTGCATAGACATGTACTGCTGCCACATATGAATGGTTCACATTATGTAGAGTACTCTTCAAATACATCTACTACATGCCAGTAAATACATATCTGTTACATACATTTCCTTTGTATGAGTTGGTATTATTTATTTTCCATTTTCTTTTTGCTTTTCACTGTCTCTCTCTCTCTGTCTCTGTCTCTGTCTCTGTCTCTCTCTCTCTCTCAGTCTCTGCAATAGAGTGATTGAGTTTGTGGGCAGCAATTACAGCCTGCTTTTATAGGTATTTGCACATGTGCACGTGATGGCCTCTGCACCAATTGGTGGCCACCATTTGCTAATTGCATGCAACCTGCTGTGTGGTAATTGCAGTAATCACTGTCATAGCAACCCAATGATATAAATTGCTAACTCAGGTAGGTGTAGCCCTTTCAGCTTTCCAAAATGGGGATCATGCTTGTTTGCTGTGGACATCGTTGTTTAAGTCAGAAGGTTGGCATAGTTCTTATATCTGAAGCCAGGGGTGTAGCCAGTGATTTGAATGTAGTACTCAGACCTGCATGTTGCTGCTTCCAGTACACACTTGTCAGTGTAGAATTGTACTCACCCCTCCAAATGCTAACACAAGATACATGGGAGTATGTACTTTCTTTTCTAATTATACAATTAACTGCCATACAAAAGTAGTTATTGAGATGTATTCTTTTGGCACATGAACTGTTTGTGAACTGATATACTGTGAATATTAATTTACTCACTTCTGAACAGTTTGTCCTTTTTTAGTGTTGACATTAGCACAGGCTGCTCAAGAAAACTGGACAAATTTCAGTACTGAGTATGCCTACCTACATCCTTGGTAGACCCTGAACACACAGGTATATTGTACATTTGGGAAGGGGTGCAGAAGTACAGAGAGCATTATGTATTATTGTGTGAATTTTATCTTGCTGGACTTAAAGGGTTGCTGTGTACCTGTTAGTTTATCAAGGCAAGTAGTCTGTCTGCGTAGCTCCCAACTGTGGACCTATCCAGATGGTAGCCAGAGGTTAGCCTGTTATTCTTTGTCTGTGCACCACACCGGTCTTTTCAGCACTGGAACAATGGCATTGTCACAGTTGGTTGCTACCAGTACATGGCTACATCCTTTGGTATTTCAGTGTTGTACTCCTACATAAGGGTATGCTTCTGGAACTCCTTCCAAAGCTATTTGCACAATGTGTTAACAGCAGAAAAGCTGATATGCCTGTGTGTTTCTGCCTCTGCCAGGCCTCTGGAAACACTCAGGTACATATTTGAACAGACTCAGGGAAAAGTAGGTAAAAGTGAGGTACACCTTTAAAATATTAAAGACATTAAGTTCAGACTTTGAGAGAACCAGAGCATATGGATTAATACACATTTTCTGAAGTACAAGCAGTGTCTAACTCTTACTTATTGTCATTATTCATTGAGTGTAATTCCCCACCTTTCTGCCTAACGTCAGTACTTTTCAGAGGGATTCAGAGGGACACAGCTAAATTTTTTTCAAAATCAGGGACATCCCTGAAAAGTAGTCACAGTTGGGAAGTATGGCCTCTGCCCTAATCAGATATGCCAGTGTTTGTCCTGCTATGATACTGTGTGGGGGTTGTAAAGTGCTGCTGTAACATTATTTCCTGCTAGAATGGCTGGTTCTCTTTACACAGTCATGTAATGCAATTCCACAACAACTGCTGGTAAAGATCCACAGAACAAGATTTGTGTTATGGCATTCCTATTTTTCCTTCACATTCACTCATTCTGATCCATGCTATATTTATTTCAGCACCAACTTATATGTCTACCGTGGCTTAGTGGTACTTCATGCAGTCTAGTGTGTCCAAGGTCCTGGGTTTGAGAATGACAGAGGTGTTTTATTTTGCTGCTGAGCAGAACAAGGGCCCTGACATACAGAGTGACTAAGGCACTTTTAAGCGGATTTGCGCGGGTTTGCGCGATGCTTAGTGATGCTTAGCAATGCTTAGCTAAGCGCACACAAGCACACACTTGCACAAACCAGATAACTACTGCCTAATAGTGCTTACTACCGCTAACCCCCGTGCTCATTTCTTTGAAAGAAAAGAAAATGGGGAGATAGGAAAGTGGTGAAAAAGGGGCATAAAGAGGGAAAGACAGTAGGGAAAACAGCTCGGGATGTGCAGGACGGGTGTAGGGAAGGTCCATAGGTGCCCATTTCTTTAACAGCAACAGCTGTGCATATGCAATAAATTTGGAGGGAAATATGAAACCTTCCACCCCTGAGAGAGGGGTGAGGACAACAAAGTATGTTGTACTGCCAATTAAATATCAGTTAATGTGTCCAGCAGACATGTGTGCAAAATGTGCAGCTATGTATGGGGTGTAATTTTTTTTTGGGAGCAGATTGCCCTTTTTTTTTCCAGGTGAGAGTGGAATGTGGGGTATGGGATGTAGGTATATTTTGGGAGGTAGGTTGGGGAGGTAAACAGACAAGACAAACAAGACGCATACAGGGGCGGAATATGACACGTGGTGGGTGAACACCATTGATGGGGAGGGATGTTTGGAAATCGCAAGCCCATGAGCCCACAGATGGCAACAGTGGAACTGAGATCCCCACCCATGGGCAGTCACCACTGCACCTTCACAGCCCAGAGGGTGGCTGTGCTGGGGGCTGCATAAGAGGGGCAGGCTCACCCATGAGTCACGCCATTCGTGCCTCAAGCTGGCGTAGAGGATCAGCGACAGAACGCTCGATCTCCCTACGCACCACAGCCCGGACCATTCAGAGGGTGATAGGTGGCCCTCCTCTGCCCATGCTTGCACGGGGGGTACGAGCCCCATCCCCTGCAGCGCTTCCACCCGAAGGTGGCACAGGACCAACGGAGGAGGAGGTCCCAGGCTGGGCACCGGATCTGCTAGTGCCAGGTACCATCGCCAGCTGAGGTGGGACAGGTGGGTCCACTGGGCCCGGCCTTCCCATACGTTCTGTGTTTAGGAGGATTTAATAACAGCATGCAGAAATATTTCCATTAACCCAACACACCTGAGTTCCAACAGTTGAACAGCAAGCATGACACATGCATGTATAGAACAACAGTGGACATTACAACAGCATGCAGGTTTAATTGATGGCAACAGGCCACCAATATTGTGGTATTTGAACAGGGCACACGCATCAAAATAAATGCAGATATTTATAAACCAATAGTACATATGTCCCAACAAATGTTTTGAGATTAGACATACCCATTGAGGTGTGGAATTGCATTTTTTTATGCACATACAGTAGGGTGGAAAATGATAGCTTCATTAACAACTTATATATCCTTCTAGTTTACACTACATTCCTATTAACTGCAGTTATATGTTCCCTACATGTATTATTACATTACACATTTGTCCTTAGATCGTGAAATGGGTTATGCTAGATCTTTATATACATGGGCTGTATCTGACATACAAACTGTCCGGGATACAGATGTTACTGCTACATATTTTGTGAATTGCTCAGACACACTACTGCTGAGATGGTACACTGACAGCTCTACTTTCCTATACTTATCTAGATATGTTTAGGTGAAATTATCAGTTATATGTTAACAGCTCCCTACATTTCTGCCAGCACAATGACATTTCTGGGGAACACAATACCAAGGTACTCATGTGCCAGATTAACCTGTACATGCTGGGCATAACCCAACAGTTGAGGACTGTAAATATGCTTAAAAGCTACTGGCACTCCCTTCATCCACTTTATATGGGCCTACCCAACTGTGTGTTAACAGCGCTTAATACAACAGTACTATTTCTATAATGCAAGAGTACAACAATATATCAAAGAAAATGACACAGAGACACTCCAGGAATTATACCTTTATTAAAGACTTATAACACTTTTCTAGAGGGTCTCTCATTTATTTTATATAACAGTACATGCAGAATAATTATTAGAGAATTATTATACCTTTATTTATTGTGTTAAAACACTTCTTTCAGGCTCTCTCATTTATTTTACATAACAGTACAAGCTGAATAATTACTAACCTGCCTGGTGGCGCAGCCTTAGCAGCCTATCTGCATAGGCTTGCTGATTCGCAGCATGGACACCTGCAGCTGTGAAGTAAATTAAGTTATATTGAGACATACCTATCCATAGTATAGACTAGAATAGCAATTCTTACATACTTAATTCCATGGCTACTAACTCAGTAATGGGGCATTTTCCATCTCACGGGCCTCCTGGATCCACTGGTCCAGTTGACCCGCCTTGCGTCTCTTCAGGTCTGTGTGGTGCTGTCTGACCTGCTCACCAGTCCGAGGGACACCTGTGGCACTGGTGAGTTCATGAGCTAGATGGTCCCAGGCTTCCACTTTGTATTGGGTGCCCTGGTACTGGCCCCACAGGAGTCTATCCTCATGATTATGGACAAGGAGCCAAACCATTACTTTTGACTCCTCAATGCCCCAACGCTGCACTCGAAAACAAGAGTCCTCTCCAGCACTGGCCATTGCTGCCAGCAGATGGGAGCTACAACCAGTTATGGCAAGTATTCCTGCCTATGGAGCTTAAATATGCATCATTTCCTGCATTTATTTGTGATTGGCCAGTTTTGAAAAAACTCAGCTGAAGGCACACCTGCTTAGCAATGGGTAAACTTCCAATGATATGTATGTGTGTGTTGAAAGTGCATGCTTATGAAAAGCTGTCATGGCTTAGTGGTTCAGTACTGTGATTATGGTTCACAGTATCCCGGGTTCGAGGCCTGTCATTGCTTTTTATTTTACTACTGGCCAGACCGGCTAGGAGGTGTGGCTGTGTTTAGCTGACTTTGCTCAACTTTGCCCAATGTTGCTCTACGCAGGCCATTTCAATGCTTTTTACTAAAATTTAAATGATAAATGTCAGGAATTATTTTTATATACAGATTTCCAACAGAAAATAGAAAGGGGAGTTGTGGGCCTCGAACCGGGAATGCCTCCTCTTTCTGCGAAGGCTCTACCACTACGCTATTGCTATTTTGCTTAATTTGCATATAAGTTTCTTATTATCCTCTTCGATGTCTAAACTGCTAACTGTAGCTAAGCAATGGGCAAACCCGTGCAAACACGCGCAAATACGGGCAGCTATATCGGGAATAATAAAAAAAAAAATAAAAGTTTTACATTTTATAATTATACAGGGGTTTAGAATGTGGGGGAGTATAGTGTTGGGTATGTACACATTTGAGCGGACTAGCTCATGTCAGTTGACATTTCCCAATTGAGAGACTTGCAGAGGCGTGGATTTTTGGACTGCTCGGCAATCCGACATGCCCCCTGCACTCGTGCATGCTCCGTGTTAGCCTTAGAGTTGAGGCAGCGCGCCCTCATTAATATGCATGGCGCGCTGCCATCTTACTCTTAGACTGGCGTTTCCCTGTAAGACTAATTTAGTCTTACACGGAGGATTCGTGAATCCTGGGGCAAGTGTTTAGAAGAATTAATTTTTTCCCCAAATTTTTAAAAAGCCTTTTACATCCTTTTCAGATGGAGAGGGATAAGTATTAACCAAATGTTTAGCAGCAGCTGGATTCACATCTGGGATGAGTATATAAAAGCTTAACAGATTGAGGCTCTTTGTACTGTATAGGCTATCTGCTCTTTTGGGGGGGTGGGAGTGGGCAGCAGGCTGGCTGCTAGGGAAATTGCACACTGTGGCAAAAACATCTACTAAAGCAAACAGAACTGGAGGAATAGGAGTAGGTTCTGGAAAATCCAGCTGTAGCAAATCATAATACTTTCTGAAACAGTGAGAAACATCATAATTTCCCCACTGAAACAATGGATTCATTCTGGAAATAGTGTTAAGAGAATTGTTCACAAGGATTGTACAAAGCCACACTTTCTGTGGAATCTGAGTCAGAATTTGGTGGCAACAACACATAATCTGCGTCTTCAGAATCATTTTGAGGTTCAAACTCATTACCCTCTCCAGAAAATGAAAAATCTGTTTTTCTTTTAGCAAAAACAGTCATGCAGAATGGGTCAAGAGCCCGAGCTAAGACCAGTAAATTACTCCTGTCCATGGTAAACAAGACAGGAGAAAACATATGTTTAAGTTTTTGTTTCTTTTTGACAGGAATTTCTGTAGAAACAGACAGATTTTGGCCAGCAAAAGCCTCCCTAGGGATGGGCATAGCTTTCTGCCTAAACAGAGTGACATTCTCTGCTCCCTATCTCAGGACTGGCAAGAGTAGCTCTCCTTTGCCCATCAAGGGCACTCCAACAGCCACAGAGAATGTGTCTAACCCATGGCCCACAATAGCTGCAGGGACTAAATCAGTGAGACCCAAGGAAAAAGGTTTGGCCACAGCAGGCTCACTCACCAGTGGCTGAGGCTGCCAAAGTCTAACAACATACTTATTTTTTGCTTAAAGATGAAAAACCAAACAGGTTGTTTCTTGGTTAAAATGGAAAAGGTGCCTGATTCCTTGTTCTGCTTTAAAATATAGCAAAATCACTTTAAACACATACCCCAGGCCTCAAATGTAAAATAGCAGAACTTTTACCACAGGAAAAAAATGTTTAAATTTAGTTTTTAAAACTTTTTATTACAAAAGTAAAAAGTAATTCTCCTGTTTAAAAGTGTACAAAAGATACCTGACAGTCAATAAAAACACTTTCTCCTCAGTTAAATGATTAAGTTTTACAGAACAAGCAAGTTTTCGGTCATAAAAGGTGAAGTGGATGTTATTTCCCCTGAATGGAACTTATTTACCCAGCAATGGGATAGCATTAGTTAGAAACTGATCCTCAAAAGCATGCAAAGAAGTACTCGCTCTGATGGCAGAAAAACTCTGAAGGGCTTGGTGCCCACTTGTGACTTTAAGACACCTCAACATGAGAACACTAATGGTTTAGTCAAATGGAAGATGCTCTGAAAGCTTTGTAAGCTAGTCGACTATTATATCCTTAGCAGGATATAAGCCGACTATTATATCCTCAGCAGGATATAACCCATATAGCTTAGGCTACTGCAGCCCCAATCCATCTGAAGATCATTATGTGGTCTGGTTTTCAGTACACTATTCTGCAGCCTGCAAGTAAAACATGATGAAGTTGGCAGCATATAATTTCATATCTTTCTTTCTTAGTTCTGAATAAGAAATGTCACACCTGCATCTATATCTGACTTATTAAGTAGACTGTAGTAGACTAGTCCTCCTGTTTCTTCATAAAATGATGATAAGCTGCCATTTTTATAAATAGTTGCTCCAGACACTTCACCCCTTGGAGGCTAGAAGTAAAAGATGCTACTCTAGCAGAAACTGAACTGTTTCCTTAGTATGACAAGCATGCCAAGGAAGGAGTGTGTAAATGTATAACTTAGGCAGAGCTGTCACTGTAGTGAAGACGAGTGCTTGCTACCTGTTGTGAGAAAATACTTCATTTTCATGGGATTGATAGGGTGCATGTAAAAACAGTGCACATACACTGGCAAGAATTTATTTTTTTATCTTTCTTACCTTTTTTAAATAAAACACTTAACATTCATAAAGATTTAGCCACAGCAACTAGAAGCTCAAGCACAGGGGTTCCTGAAAAGTTGAGTTTGGCTGAGTTCCTCAGGCTGAGAAAGTAAGATGCTGTTGCCTTTGAGCAAGTTCCTGAGCCAGTCAGATAACAACATTCATTCTGCTGCCTCAGAGTGAGCTCCTGAGTCACTCAGATAGAACAGTCTTACTGCTGCCTTAGGCATAGGACAACTAGGTGGCCGTCTAGGGTGCAAATCTAGCAGGGACACTTTTCCAGTAAACTGGATGGTGTAACTAGACCAGGATGGAGGCACCAGGTAGTGTGGGGGGCACTATGGAGCCCTTTTGTCTAGGTCACCATTTGACCTAAGGCCAATCCTGGATAGAACACTCAGGATGCTGCCTCTAAGCAAGTTACTGAGACAGACAGATAGAGCACTCATACTGCTCCTCTGAGCAAGTTCCTGAGCTAGTCAGATAAAGCATTAATACTGCTGTCTGAATGGGTTCTAGAGCCTAAGCCAGTTAGAAAGAGCACTCATCCTGTGGTCTGTATCATCAAATCTCTGAGTGATACATTATTCCTGCACATCACTGAGATTTCCCTGGTTTTATAATGTAAGTAAAAATACTGAAACTATGGAAGTTACATTTTCCAGACACAAATGAAAGATCACTTATTAATTACTCTTTCCTTTAGCTTATACTTAAGAAAAGAGTGCAGCTCTATTTTCCCAACATCTCATGCTTGTCTACAGAAAAAGTTTTCAGATCTGTGCCCAGAAAATCCAAGAACTTGACTAGTGAATTTGTTTTAACATCTTTCTTGTTTTGCAGTAACAAGTACTCCTGATCTCCCTCCACAAATTACATTACTTCTAAAATCTCTCTTTCTCTCCCATACAACTACCATTAAAATCACATACCTTTCAAATCAGCAGATAAATAGTCATTAAAACTCCACCGTGATACCTGGGTGGCACTCATAACTCTAAACCTGGAAACAACAAAAATCTGGACAAAGGTCCATGAAAAGTAGGTACAACTGGCAAAAAATTGAGACACTAATTAACATAAAATGTACATACATAATTATGCAATCCCACCCACTCTTATGGAATTGTGGGCTACCAACATTCAAACAGAAATTGAAGAACAGACTTGTATACTGTCCTGACTCCTCTTAGACTGTATTTGAGTGGGTGTGTGGCAGTTTTCTTGTAGTAGTTTGTATGTAAGGATATTTAAAAACTATCTAGCTTGAACTAGTAACTTGGCTGCTTATATGGCATCACAGAGGTGTTTCCTGTTATTTGACAAATAGAATTACATTTTTTTGTTGTTATTTGAACTGTAGTAGCACTCGTTAGGAATTCAGACTAATGCATGGAAGAGCCCCAAGAATCATTCTGTGATAATGTATAGAAAGCGGACACTTTCCAACTAAATGTTTCAAGATTTACTTCTGTATATTAAGAATAATAAACAGATGTATAATTTATTATATTACACAGGTTGTTATAATATCAGAAATTATATAAAATGTATCATGTGAATTCAAAATAGCTGGTAAGGGAGCCACAGCACATCTAAGACACAGGCAGTTTCAATCGCTCAGTAGTCATCTCCTTACATCTATACCGACATCACAAGTTTGTTGTATACAACAAATGTATTCTGAATTTTAGATCTATCTTTTTTACTTTTAACAATTAGTCATAGACAAACAAGAAAGTTTAATGGCAATTTTTTTTTCGGGGGGGTGCATCCATATTTTCATTCCTATAACGTGAAGTGACAAGTGGAGTGGAAAAAACATTGCTGTACACTTAAAACTATTCACCACCAATGGATGGGAGTGCGGTGCGGCCTACCATCCTTTCTGTATATAATAGATTCATAACACCTACCAGAGATTGTGTTTCTAGATGCTCCACTTCACACTTTGCTTCCAGCTTCTTCTGACATTGTAACAAATATCAACTTTTCTGCTGGTTCTGAATGTGATAGGTCCACAAAAGCGTCTCCACCTAAAAGCAAGTGTTAAAAAATCACGGGAGATGGGACCCATAAGACAAACTTGTTGAAAGCAAATTTCTTTACTGTAACAAGCATGAAATACTTAAAAAAGTTATTGACTGTCTGCTCTGACAGTCTTAATAACTGGATGCCAGTCAGTTAAGTAATAGACAGATGAGAGGAAAAAAAAACAATCCGGTGGCATAGCGCTTATGGAAACCTGTATGACACATCCTCAACTGAAAGGGATAATCGTCTTTTGGCTTCTCCTGTTAGGGGTCACCACAGAACATTACCAGTCTGCAGATTGATTGGCAGTGGAGTTTTTATGGTGTCGAGTTGCCAGCCTGGTGCCTAACCTTCACAGAAGACACACACATACGCACCTACTGCATGTCTTTAAAACTCATTCGACCAGAGGGAGGACATGCAGACTTGGACATGCAGACTTCATACAGAAGGTGCTCCAGCCATGAAATGAACTGGAGAACCTCTTGCTGTGAGGTGACAATGCTAACCGCTGCACCACCACATGGTATTATATTGAAAAACTATGCTCTTATTAATACATATCCACAATAATCAAAAAGAATTTTTAGCTCAGGCAATATAAATATATATATATATATATATATATATATATATATATATATATATATATATACACATTCAGAAATGGAAAGCTGTTTCAACAGGCACATTTTGGGTTTCTGATGAAGAGTCACCTTTACAAAACACCTGTTCAAATTTTTGGCAGGAATAAGAACTTGCACAAATAACTGAAGGGGGATGTGCAGTATATGTATTTGCAGCATGGATTGGGAACAATAGCAATGTTCTCAGGGCTACCACCTTTTCAGATGGCCAAGGTGAACTCAGAAAAGTGACATTTCACCAGGACAAATATACCCACAACTGGTGAACAATATTATTTTAAACTTTATATGGTGCCTCCAATCATGTCACACACACACACACACACACACACACACACACACACACACACACACACACACACACACACACACACACACACAGACCTAATTTATAGAATTGCTAATTCCATCTGCTATATACACTGAGAAATGGAAGCAGTAACCACTGTGCGGGTATAACAAAGTACAATTTAAAGGAGAGTGTACAGACTTTGCAAGGAAGTACCCCAGTCGAGAAATGAGCCAGACATATCGTGTGAAACAAAAATCCACTCTATCTACACCTAACCTGCCATGTACTTTAAAAACGTTACTTAGACTCTCCTTGTATTAAAAGTTATACACTCAAGATTATATGGAAAACAATACTTATGATATTTAAAATAACTATCCAAGTATGTATCTGCAGCAGTTTAGACATAAGTTGAATATAATGACTTTAAATAAGTCAACCCATCAGCATTAACTAGAAATTTTAAATAAATAAAAAAAAATTTGTGACTTCAAGTGGCTATTCGGGAATTCATGGTAATCCAATATTTTAGCCTCAGAACTGGGAAATTCCAAGAAATTCGGTAAGGTATGGTGGCAGTACCAGGAAACGTTGATACCTATACCATTTTATTATCTGAATATGAATAAGGGAGTTAGGCAGAGCACATTGCACATTGTGCAAGGCATTGCACTAACTAATTCACAGAATAAGACTGCAGAGTGCTGACAGAGGACACCCCAAGCTTTGTGCTGACAGAGGACACCCCAAGCTTTGATTCCATCACTACATTCATACATAATGAGCAGCATGTGAGTATTACGCATGCTGTGTGTCCCTCATCACTATGAACCTCTCACTGATTGTGCTGCAACTAGAGGCAATTACTGATTTCTGCCTTGTTTTAACCTAAATAGTATTTCACAAGGAAATTACTGACTTCTGATTATAAATTGAATATTATGACATAACCTTGGAAGGCATTGTATAATAAACCATTATATATTTTTTTCTAGACTATTTATTTTCAGTACGAGTTTCCCCACTTTGTGTTAAGCTTCCCCACTGGTACATTCTACATAAAAGCTTTTAAACAGATTTGTTCAGGTACTGTTTTATAGACCAGAGAGAGGTAATGTTTAAGTAATGTATAAGAAATAGAATATAATGATAGTTCATAAAGGCTTTAATGAACATTTCACATTTTCCAGCCATTTAATTTCTCTAGTAAGGAATTATTGCTTTTTCAAGTAATTTCAAGTGTGTTTCTCAAAGGCTGCAGAGTACATCACTGTTCTCAAAAATGGGTTGGAATAAGTCATGTTTAAAGTGGTTCAGTGATCTCCCTAAAGTGGCTTGACATACCCTTTAGAATTATATGGGCATTACAGTTTGCTTTTCTGACTTAGGTGCATAATACTCAATATTTGCATTGCTGTCTACCAGAGCCTCTACATCTTTCATAATATGATCTTTCATTGGCAATTATAATTTATATATTTTTGCATGCTAAATTTACTGATAGTAAAAGCAAAACTATTACCATTGTCCTACATATGTATTTTTGTAGAGCATCAGCATCTTTTATTAATTAACTTTAATATCCATTTTGCAATCATCAGCATGTAGGACATCACTGATAATCCCTACCTGGATAAACAAACAACTGCCTTCCTTGACTTTATGCCTTGTGTTCCTCAGATACTGTTTTCCCAATGAATTCGAAGCAGACTGATATTTAGCATTTTTAATTCAGTGGCTGCTTTTTGTAGAAAAGAGCTGAATTCCATAGGAAGGTCAGATAAGCAGCAGGTATTGTCAGCCCTTCCTCTACAGTAACCTTTCCAAAGAATGCCACATGACAGAAAAGATAAGATTACTCTTTAGCAACCCAAGACTGTATCATATCTAAGCCTCGTGGGTACGTTTGTTATAGCTCCACTGGGACTCTCTTTCCATGTTCCTACAAAGACTTCTGGTGAGGCTGATGAGTATAAAATTGCTGGGATTGACATGACACCCAAATCCTTTGGGACTTGGTACAGTCTATCTGCAAATTATTGACAGGTCCACATATTAACATTTTGTGTTTTGTAACAAGTATCGCACCTGTAGTTATACAAAGAATTCCTCTCACTGTTTGCACTCTCTTTAGATATATGCCTTTGCTTATTATAAAGTTTGCACTAAAATTTTCTTCAAGGACTATTCCCTGTATCATGCAGCAAGATTATCACTTTACTGTTTGCACTCAGCTTTTCTCTTATGTACTTTACTTACACTGGACTTGGCTTTTAGGAATTCTTTAACAAATATTGAGATATCTCTTATGTACTTTACTTACACTGGACTTGTTTTTATGATCAGAGTCATGTTTTGGAAGTTAAGTATAACCTCCTTCCTTCTACTGTATATATAAATTTGAGATTCCCCAAAACCTTTCTTTACTTTGAATTTATCATGACTGTAAAATGATTTTTATTTGAATTTATCTGTATATTCATGTCTTAACTGCTAAACATTCTTGAATGATTACATTAACATCACAGAATTCACTACCCGTATCCTGAGCAAATCTTTGTAGGTTATTAAAGATAGTGTCCTAGTTTGTTTTCATAAGTCATTTGCTACATGAGCCTTTCCATTATTAAATCTAGGGAAGATAAATGTACTCTTCAGAGTAAAGTTTATCATAATCTGGTTGATTTTAAACAGAGTAAGTCATGTTATTTGAGCAGAAAGACTGAAGGATTAACAGTATAATATTCAGGAAGCTGTTACCTCTAAACATATTTCAACTATTTCCAAAGTGTTTTGATAAATGCATGCAATCAATATTTGATTTTTTATGCCATTTAATGTTGGTAAATTTTAATTTTCCATATGGATTGCATTTTAATTAATTATACATCCTGAAATTTATTTAGACTATTTTCATAGTATGAAGGGGAAATAAGGTACACATGTTCCTATAATACAATTTTCAATTTATTTTCCTGAATTGTTTCTTGGTTTTTGGCTTTTAGGAATTCTTTAACAAATATTGAGATATCTCTTATCCATTCAGATCTGCAACAATGAAAATAGGTACATCCTGAAATATGCATTAAAAAAAAAAAAAAAAAAATATATATATATATATATATATATATATATATATATATATATATATATATATATATAAATATATATATAGGTCCTAGTTAAATGATCAAAAAATTCAGAACTTCGAATTTCATATGGCCGAAACCATATGATCGAAGTTTTAAAACTTCGAGCATTCAAACGGAGCTCTCCATACAGCGCGGAACAGGAATATTCCCTTTTCCTCGCTGTAGTGCGATCTCTGAGTTAGTATATTTTAATAGCAGGGGATGCAGGGGATCAACCCCCCCTGCATATATGTGTTTTAAGTTGTTTTTGTTTTATTTTTTATTTTTTTGAATGATCAAGATTACAAAACTTCGATCATATGGTCCCAACCATAAGAGTTCAAAGTTTTATAATTTTGATCATTCAACATAGACATATATATATATATATATATATATATATATATATATATTTTGGTCCCTGTGGTGAAGATCATTGTCTGCCACTGGTGCCTCTCCTCAAACTTAGATGCAGAGGGCTACCCTGGACCTAATCTGAAACCATCCCATTGTGTCAGAGGAGGATGGGATGTCCCAGTGCAGTACCATACTGACAGCCATAAGGATTTTTTTATTTATATGCTTTAGTGATTACATTGCCCCAAATCTTGACAGGTATTCATTTTTTATTTATTCAACACCTTTTTTAAATGTGAAGAGTTCTACAAACACACTAAAGAACTATAGTACGTATATCTATAACTATATATATATATATATATATATATATATATATATATATATATATATATATATATATATATCCCAAATGCCTTATCCATCCTGCAGGAAGGTTTGTCCCAAATTATTGGTGCAAAAATCATGGATTGACATTAAATACCAAAAAGTGCACTACTGTATCCTTTGGGAAGTCTCCGACCCTGGACTGCTACCACATTGGCAACATGCCCCTAAAGGTTGACCTAGTTGGTTGGGATTTGGGAACTTATGTGGGCAGCTACCTACCTTTTGACCAACATGTGTCCACTGTCATTAGAAAGTCTATATTGTGCAGCTAATATAAAAAGGGATTGTGTCTAGATCTACAGCTGTCATTGTCCCCCTTTATACACCCATCATTAAGTCAGTCACTGAATACAGTCCTCCCTTTGGCATGAATCTGTCCAGACACATGCAACTGAAATGCCCAAAGAGATACCTTACTAAAAGTATACAAAGCCTAACCAATATGGCTCACATGGACTGACTCAAAGCCCTCTCACAATACACTGCATCCTACAAACTGCTATCAGGTTATCTATGTCTGGCATACAAGACATCCTCCAAGCAAATACTGATGGCCCTATCACACATCAGCAAGTCAAATGACATCAAAAATGCTTGGTTTAAGGATCTAAATGTCTTCTATAATGTCAACAAAATTGGTTGGAGGGATATGAATATCACTCAGATGATACCAATGCTTGGTAACAGACTACCCATTCACATAAAACAAAGTTCATCCCTATTCATAGTCAAGTGCAATTTGGATCTATGGATGAGTAATAGAAAATTTACCCCAGGACTGTCCTCTGTACTACTAATGAACAGATACTGCCCCTAAAAGTTTTATCCCATGCATGGGTCCCCTCAAATTATCTATGGTATCATCTTCTCACTAGGGGTAATCTATACTTATCAACCATGGGATGGGTAAGACCAATTTGACAACAATGGACAGGTTAATTCAAGCACCAAAAGGGAAATCAACTGAGGGCAGGAGCCAAGCTGGCCAAGTGAAGACAGCAAAATTTTAGAGTTCTGCAGAGCCACATATAAATACAGGAAAATAAATTTGTTTTAGAATTTTTTTTCATAACCTATTAATAATAGTATATACTTCATTATTTTAACTTTGGTGGAAATAATCAAAATGTTCCTGTCATTATTATCTGGAGACTATCTCATCAAATGAAGATGAACAGCTCTAAATATTCTCACACTGACACATCTTTGAGGGAAGACTTACAACTAGTGACATCTACTCTGCAGAAATTACCCTTGTAAATGGACTGTTTCCAAGAGAATTTATAAAATCTTAGCGAGAGCTGCCTTAAACAAACAGATGTATTCAAAAACAACACATTAAAATCCCTGACATGGAAACTGCCTTGAATGATATAGATGGAAATCTAAAAGAAGAAGAATCCCAAACTGACTTTCTTCTTAAACAGAATACATATCATGTTAATAAAATTGATCTGGAAAACAGAGAAAGAAGATGTAGCATCATAATTTTTGGTCTTTCAGAAAAAAAACTGAAGGTGAGCATATAATTTCTTTCCTGAACACTTGGATTCCTGAGATTTTAAATCTACAAGAGGCGTTTCTTATGATATAGAAAGAGTCCACAGAGCTACGGGCAAACCTGCATCATCATCATCTTCTTCTCCACCAATATCTATTATAATTAAATTCTTATCTTATACTGACAAAGAATTAGTATTTAAACTGTGTGGAGAAAAGCCCATTTGAAATATAAACAGAACTTAATTAGATTTGACAATGATTACTCAACCAAAGTAATGGACATGAGAAAAAGAAGATGGTCTCTTGTTAAATCTCTCAAGCAAAATAATATTAAAGCTCAAATAATTTATCCAGCTAAAATTAAAATCCATTAATCAAATAAAATAAGAATATTCAATAACCTAGAGGAAGCCTCTTCATTCATTATCTCTATTCCAGAAGACATAGGTTGGTCATCTTCTTCCTTGAAAAGAGCTTTGGAAAAAAAAAACTCCTGGACTGATTTAAAAAAAAAAAAGAAAGTGTCTACTTCCATGAATACTAGTAAAGCTGTTAAATCAACCTTTAAATTACTTTTACATAAGCAACATTCTTTATTGTGTTAATTCTCTTATCTGAGATTACAATACCAACCACTAAAAAACAAATCTGGTAAGAACCAAAACAAAATACAAATATCTTTCTAGACTTTATTGGCTTCAAGAAATGATTCACTAGTTTACTTCATTTTTACAAGCAATAAATATATCTCTGCCTTAGCCACATACTCAATTTTGCACAAGTAATTTATTCTCTTAATTTATAGTTTAAATAATTGTTTATAGTCCATGCTTTTAAAGGGTTGTTAAATAATTATTTCATTAAGCAGGTACTGGGGCTCATTACGTTATACTGATATATTTCATTTTGTTAAGGTTTCGGCTTTATTTCATAAACAGAAAGTCTGTTTGGAGTTGCTTGTCTTGTGTGTCTATGTGGTGACTTGATCTGCTTAGTAGTGCTGGGAGAGCTGTATAAATTATAATAATAGAGTGGAAGGAATTTTTTGGAATCCCGGCTTTGTGGTTACTTATTTTTCATATTACTAGTTGTTTTGTAATAAATATTCATACCTTTTCATAACAGAGTGGGAGGAATTTCTGGAATCCCGGCTTTGTGGTTACTTATTTTTCTTATTAAGAGCTGTATAAATGATGAGTGCATTTGTATTATTATTTTCTTTTCTTTCTCTCTCTCATAAGATTACCGCCTTTAACCTAAATAATACTTATTTTGTCTCAACCATTACATTTTAAATAGACTTTACTTAGAAGTCTCTACACTTACCTTGAGGCATTACAGAAGCTAGTCCTGCAATTTTAACACTTGTTTTGCAGTTAATGATTGTACAAGGCTTCCTTACCTATCATGCCCTCAACGAGAAGCTATTACAGCTTCCGTTATAACACTCTTCCTGTGTCAAAGCTGCAGGACTATTTTCTTTCCCCTTTAAACAAGCGCTTATATATTTAGTTACATTAACTTTCTGACTTATTTTTTTAGGAGAGATGAGTAAAGAAATGGTTAGCATATTTATAATTAAAAGTTGTCATTTACAGAAGTCACATTCTTGCACACTAACCACTCCAATATATATATATGGAATATGACTTGCTGATAACAGTTTCTTTTTTTTTTTCCTTTTTTTAGGTGAACACCACTTGCATTGTTTTTTATGAGGCTTGCTAGGGTTTCACTTGATTCCTGTATCACTTTAAACTCCTCTATAACAATTTTTGGTTTAGTAATCATCTTGTTGCAGCATGTACAGCCCAAATCAGCATTTCTTTGTGCCGCTGCCACTACTTTATATTACTGCAGTATACACTGTTTCAAGACACAAGCTGTTTGCAACTAGGACTTTGTCGCCACAGTTTACTATCTCACATGAACCATTTCTTTATTTTACATCATTATTTTGCACTCATATGAAGACTGATTTGCTTCAGTTTTGCATCTCTTTGCCTGTACCCATGCATGCTCTGCTATGCATAGCTATTACAAACATTGCAGACAATATATTTTAAGCAGTAAATGTTATGTATTTTTTTACTGTAAAGTTCAATAAGTTCAATTAAGCATGAATCAACTTACAGTATATTTGTTTGAATATACTCATATGTATTTATGGAAACGCTTCTTTGATTTATGAAATAAGACATCTAATAACCCAAAATATAAAGTAGGAACATTACTGATTAATGTTTATAGGTTCATAGGTAGGTACTAGGCTATCGGCCCAAGGGCCTACGTAAGCCTAGCCAACAAGGTTCCCTGGCTTAATCCACCCAAGAAAGTTATTTTCCTGTGCCACTGTCGAGCAGACACACAGAAGTGATCCCCGGGGTGTATTTCCTATTTCCCATCCACTCATCAAGATTTTTCTTGAAGAGTGCTAATGAAGAACTTTGCTTGACATAGATGGGTAGCCTGTTCCAGAGTATGGGAAGTCTCTGGGATAGGAATCTATCCCTCCAGCATGTCCTGTTTATTGTGGTGACAAGGTTTAGGTCCCTAGAGCATGTAGCTTGGAGGGATTGGGATTTCTTTAGGTGCAGCATGTCCAATAGCTCTGGGTTTGACCCAGCTTTATATGTTAGGCAGAGATCACCTCGGAGTAGGCGATATGCTATGGAGTAAAGCTGGAGTTTTTTGAGAAGGTCAGTGTAGGGCATTTGTTTGAGTCCAGTAATCCTCTTTGTGAGGTACTTCTGTGGCCTTTCCAGCTGCTCCAGATGTCTTGTGAGGTGCATTCCAAAAGGGGCGTTGTACTCTATAATGGGTCTAATAAGTGTCGAGTAGAGGGGAATGATGACCTCTTTTTTCCTGGATGAGAACCCTTTTATGATGAGGTGTGCCACGTAGAAGGACTTCCTGACTACTGTGGCGATGTGATTATCAAAGGAGAGACTACTGTCCACCTGGGTCCTAAGGTCTCTTATCATGCATTCGGTGTTAAGTAGATTGCTGCCTATGTGGTAGTTCATGGGTACAGAGTTTTTACCAAAGGGGATGACACTGCACTTTTTGGCATTGAGCTTGAGGCCATGGCTCTGACACCAGGTATCTGTCTCAGACAGGCCCTTCTGTAGGATGTTAACATCATTTGGGGACTTGACTATGGCTCCTAGTTTGCAGTCATCTGCGAACTTCGTGAGCCAGAGGCCTTCTGTGTTAGCCTGTACTTCAGAAAAGTAGATACCAAACAGGAGCGGTCCCAGGACGGAACCCTGTGGTACTCCACTTGTCACTGGTTTGAGTTCAGATTTGGAGTCTGCAACTTTTACAGTGTGGGTTCTGTCAGTGAGCCAGTTGGCAACCCATCTTGTGACATAGGGATTTATGCCTAGTTTATTGAGTTTAGCTATAATTCCAGAATGGGGTTTACAAATATATAACCATATTTACATTCACAGAAACACAAAGCCAGAATGACTGACATATTGAATAATGTGAAACAATGCTATAGTATAGCAGAATTAACAAAATGCATTAAGCAGTACTCCAAATCAAAAAACAGATATATAATAATTGTAAACACGTGACAATGTTCATTATTGCTGATAATGTATAGATGAACACTATTAAGGAAACCAAATGTAGAAATGACCAAAATAGATGCATCATTATATATACATATATTGCCAATATCACAGTTAAAAAGCTTACATCAAATGATTCAGTTTTCCAAGTCTTGGCTAATATAAAACTGGTTCTATGATTCTCAGTCTATTTAGATCATAGGAAATCTAAAGCCTTTTGTTTATTCCAGTTCCTAAAATATAATATTATATATTTTAATATATAATGATTACAGGTAGTAGGGAAGGAGTGAGTGATGGAGGTTATGCCTCTTTACTGTACAGATTTTTGCAGAATGTCTGAGGTTTTGCCTTATGTTTTGATCTGTTTCCCTTCAGATTTGTGATTTTCTAGTAAATGATGAAGATGATCTAGGGATTGGGATCACTGGGTAATGGCATGCATTTCATTTATGGACTTCATATCCTTTGAAATAACGCATGCTTAGACAAGTTATATTATTCTGGAAGACTTCTAGCTATATGAGGGTAGTGTTCGAAGTCTGTGTCATTCTTTGAGATTTTGTTTTCCCATTCTGTGGGGCTTTGTCCAGAATTTTGTGCAGAGAGAGTAAGAGGTATAACAGGGTTCAATATATACAAGTTGATTCTCAAATTGTTCTTTTAATTATATATTGACTGCCTGTTTAATATTGAATAGAAGCTTTCAGCAAGTATTCTTTTATAATATGTGCTATACATGTAGAACACTATTGAAAATTTTCATCATTTAGATTATATAGCATTTTCACAGCTAACATATTTTCCATTAACAAAATAAAAACAGAAGGAATGAAGAAAGGAAAGAGAAATAATATAAGATGAAGAAGATGAAATATATAAGTTTCACTTTAACATGTTACATTTTAATAGTAATGCAATTTTTTCTAATGTGTGAACTGTTAATTATAAGTAGTACCACGATCTATTTAAGTAACACTGTCTGATAACTGCTCATGAAATATGTCTTGAAGTGGCTTCTCTTAAGAATACAGTATTTATTTGTCTCAGTGGTATTAGTTTCTCATATTAATAATATATTTATACATTATTGACAATTTCTCTTCTGTTTCATTAAGTAGCATCATCTTATAATTATCTCAATCACTTAATATTGTCTCCATTATTTATTTCTTAATCTGTATAGCTCAAAATAGGTTCACAGATTAGTACAAGGCTAACTAGCTTTGTGGGATATTTTACCAATTTTTTTAACAATCTGACATAGTTTGTTAGTTATGTTGCCTCACCTGAAAGATCTTTTCTTTATCTACTGGACTAGGAATTCTGATAATGCCATGCTTGATGTTAAAGTTTTATATTTATACTGTTATAATGTTACATTTTTTATTTCTATTATTCTTTTTCTTATTGGGTCTGAATCATTTTTTTTAGATTTCTAGTTATTAATAGTTTTATTTTATGTATAATAACTTATTATTTATGCTTTACCATCATATTTTATGGTGGGGAGAGTTTTGGAGAATTAGTAATAATTATTGATACTGTTAAATATTACTTATGTGTAAATGGACTTAACATTATTATCCTTAAATGTTAACAAATTAAATATTTATTTATTTATTTATTTATTTAAATTTGTTGACCGGGAGTGTCCGACTGGACGTGGGTCCATTTTCAGCGGAGGCCCGGGGAGAAAAGCTCCACAGTAAAATAAACAGACAGTAGTTACATTGGATTACATAGTGATTAACAATTTAACACAGAAATTACTTACAACATATTTACAGATGAAGAACATAGTACATCAGTAGACAACTAGAATCTTTATCTGTGAAGTACATAACAGGCATTAACAAATGTAACAATGAGAAGTTCCTGCTGTATAATAAGTACTAGGCTTATGAGCATCTGAGCTTGCTATCACCTTGCTAAATAATCCAAGGAAAAGATCAATCTTGTTAAGATATCTAAATAATAACAAAGCACAAGTGGTCTTCCTTCAAGAAAATCAATTTAAATCAACTGAAAAGGATATATGGAATCCTGTTAATGTTAGAAATCTTGCTCACTCTACTTATAAAACTAAGAGAAGAGGAATTATGATACTTTGGACAAAAATACTGTTAATCCCCAAATAAAGAATACAGTATTTATTTGTCTCAGTGGTATTAGTTTCTCATATTAAAATATTAATACATTAAATATGAAGATCAGAATGGTCTCTTCACCCCAGTTATTTTAAAGTTTAATAAGAGGATATGGACTTTGGTCAATGTCCATTGGCTTTCTGGTATCGGGAAATACTGCTAAAACATCCAGACCTCATAATTAACACTTATAAAAATAATTTAAGGTAATTTAATACTAGGGAGAGATTTCAACTGTATTCTGGGACAGTCTGACACTACTAATGAAAGAATATTAAGACTTACTCCCTCAGCAAAAATCCTTAAAAATAGATTGATTCTCTTAACTTACTTGATACAATTAATATGAAGGATACCAAATTGTTGCTCTTTTTTCATCAGGATCATAAATATGGCACTCAAACAAGAATAGATAGGGTTTTAGTTTCCCATGATTTGAGTTCTAGAATTTCAGATTTTATTATAACTCCATATCCTATATCTGATCATGATGCCCTTATCTTTACGCTTCAAACTGATTTTAAAAGATTATCCCTTTCAACTAAAATTCCATCGTACATAACTAAAAGCAAAGATTTCAAACCAGGGTTAATTTCAGAATTAAACTTTTTTCTTGAAACAAATACAATGTCAGATGTTAATGTAGTTATGATTTTTGGACTCCTTAAAAGCTTGCATTTATGATAGAATTCTTACTTGGTATACGAATACAATTAAATAATGTGACTCCGAACTACAAAATATCCAATCTCAACGTCTAACAGCCAAATCCAAAATTTCCAAAAATAATAATAATTCTAATATAAAAACAGAAAAACTGAACAAGCAATATCTTGACATTTTATCTCATAAATCAAACTTTGCAATGGAGAAATTGAAAATGAATTCCTACTCTTTATCACCTAAACATATGCATAATTCATCAATGAGAGTTAAAATGCATTCAAAAGCTAGCAACCTAGTAAAAATTAAGACATGAAGGTACTAAAAAGTCTATCAGACATTGGAGACTTTATTCATGCCTTTAAATATCATCATACTTCTCATAATCAAGTTGTCAATCCAGATGTTAGTTCTTCAAAATTAAATCTAGAATATCTTAATATTAAGAAAGTTCCAGCAAATTAAAAACTAATCTTCAAACACAAATCTCTGATAAAGAATTACAGATAAAATAAAAAAAAATAAAAACCAAGAAAGATCCAGGAATGGAAGATTTGATAATAGAAATGTATAAACTTTTTCCTCCTTCTATCACATCACTCTTTCATAAATGTTTGAATAAAATTCAGTCACAAGGAAAGATTCCTCCTTCTTGGAGATATTCATTAATCATCCCTATTCTAAAAGAGAATAAAGACCCATCTCTCTTCTAAATAGCGATTATAAGATTTTCATGTCTATTATATCTGATAGAATAAAAGAACCTTTAACTTGATAATCAATCATGATCAAACAGGTTTTATATATAATAGACATAGTCATGTAATATGATTTCTTAAATAAGGAAAATGAATAAGCCCTGATAATTGGTTTAGATATTGAACATTTTTTTTATTTTTATTTTTTTTTTTATTTTACATTTGTTGACCGGGATAGTCCGACTGGATGCATGTCCATTTTCAGTGGAGGCCCGGGGAGAAAAGCTCCAAGGGTAAGCAGATACAGCATTACATAATACCAGCATTACATATTACAAACAGACTATTTACAGAGATTACATAAGTAAGCAAGTTAAACAAGTTCCACAGGTTAAAGTTAGTCCTGAGCACAAGTCAGGATTAAATTAAATTACACAGTAAACTGGTTAACAGATTTTTACACATTCGAGTTAGCCAGGCTTGATACATTGACATAGCCAGTTAAATGACAAATGTTGTTTGAGTCTAGTTTTAAATTGACCTAAGGTGGAAAGTAATGTAATATCAGCTGGAAGAGAGTTCCAGGATCTACTTACAGAGTTTGCAAAGAGAGAATCACCGGCTGTGTTATTAATTTTGCTAGTCTGAATTAGTAGTTTATTAGAGGATCGAAGCGGTCTAGGATTGTTATAGGGGATGATAATATTTTTAAGTGCAGGAGTATTGTCCGGATTATAGAGGATTTTATAGGCCATGATCAGTTGGTTATACTGGATTAGGCTAGGTAGTTCAAGCCAACCAAGCTGATTTAGATTGATGCAATGATGTGTCCTAAAAGGCAGCCCAGTGGCAAACCTGGCAATGTGGTTGTAGAAAATTGAGAGTTTGTTAAGGACAGTCTTGTTCAAATTTGAGAGTAGAGGGGATGCATACAGAAGGGTTGAAAGAAGGTGAGAGCGAGCTATGGCAACTTTAGCTGGAGGGGTTAGGAAGGCTTTTATTCTGTAAAGTGACCCTAGTTTTTTATTGATGGTTTTGATAGTTTGGTTAACATGTAGGTCAAATTTGGGATTATTGTCTATGATGACACCTAATAGTTTTGTAGATGGGTCAGGGGAGATTATTGTGCCATCATTTGATTTTATGGTAAAGGTAAAAGCGGTAGACCTACGTGTTGGTGAAAATAACAGCATTTTAGTTTTTTTGGGATTTAGGATCAGACGATGTTCAGAAAGCCAGTTTTCTATTGTATTAAAGATGGTCTGGGTAGCTGACCATAACTCTACTGGAGATGTGGCTGAGCAAATCAGAGTAGAGTCATCAGCATATTGGATACAGCTGACTTTTGGGATGACAGTATAAAGGTCGTTAATGAAGATGGAGAACAGCAAGGGCCCTAGTATAGAGCCTTGTGGTACTCCGAGGGTGTTAGGTAGAAGGTTAGAGAGTTTGTTCTGCCAGAGGACAGCCTGCTGTCGATCATTCAGGTAGGATTGAAACCATTGGAGGGCTCCAGTATCTAGACAGAATGTTTGCAGGGTGTGGATTAAAAGTTGGTGATCAACCATATCGAATGCCTTGGAAAGAGTATAGCTATTGGCCTATAATTGGAGAATTCAGTAGAGCTGCCTCCTTTGTGAAGTGGGATTACATAGGATATTTTCCAGATGGTGGGAATTTTAGCTTCTACTACGGTTCGATTGATTAGTATTGAGACAGGGTAAGCAATAGCATCAGCTGATTTTTGTAGGTACTCGGCAGGGAGTTGATCAGCAGAAAGTTTAGTGGGTTTTAATTTTTTAATCAAGGTACGGATAAGTGAAGTGGGGACTGGTTGGAAGCTGAACGCAAGTAGGTTTCTAGGGATGCTACTTTCAGGACCAGGGAGCTAGGAGGTAGTTGGCTAGCTAGGGCTTGAATTGTCTCGGTAAAGAATTGGTTAAAACTATCAGAAACATCTTCAGGGGTTTTATCAATAGTAGCAGCAGGGATTGGGGTTGAAGTTTGTCCAGGATGTAATAGATTATTTAAACCTGCCCAAAACTTCTGAGGTTTATTTTGATTTACTGTCTGTAAATTACAGTAGTATTGTTTTTTGTCTTGTAAAATTGATTTTTTGGTTTCGTTCCTGGATTGCCTGTATTTAATGTGATCTTGAGGGTCTTTAGAAGAACGCCATAAAGCCCATGCTTTGTTTCTAAGGGTAATTTTGAGTTTAGACTCTATAGAAAGCCATGGTGCAGTTTTTGCCTTGGTTCTCTTTGAACGAACAGGTGCATGCAAATCAAGGATCTCAAGGAATTTGTTGTTAAAGTATGTCACTGCTTCCTCTAAAAGGAGGTGTTTTAGAATAGACCAATTACATGAGTTTAGTTCTTGTTGGAATTTGGCAGGGTCAAAGTTTTTATTGTTTCTAACCTTTCTGAGTAAGGGTTGTTTAATGGTTTTGTGCTTAATTACATATGTTTGAAGGTGATCGCTTAGGCCATTAAGGAGGGTACCAGAGGTGTACAGTTGGGGGTGACTGTTTATGAGTACCCAGTCAAGTATACTTTCTTTTTGGTTGGGTTTACCTATCCTGGTAGGGGTAGATATGATTTGTGTAAATGCATGCAGGTTAATATGGGTGGTTGGGGATTCTAAGGAACAGGTGCCCCAGTCTATGTTAAAGTCTCCAAGTAGTAGGGTTTCTTGGGGGTAGTGACATGATAACCAGTGCAGGATATCTTCAAATGTAGATATATTGTTACCTGGGGGAATGTACATACAGATGATATTAATGCATTTATTTTTATTAAGTTGCAATTTGGTGGCAAGAATCTCAGAGTTATTAATCTGAGGAGGTTGTATTACATCTATGGTGACATTCAACTCAGATTTATAGAGTACAGCTACCCCACCCCCCTTCCTCGAAGCACGATCCAGCCTGTGTATGTTGTACCCAGGTGGTAACACTTCATTGTCTTTAGTGTTAGGTTAGGAAAAACATCTGACTCCTTAAATTGGGATTATTTACTTAAAGTTCTAAATTTATTTGACTTTCCACCTTCATTTATTTCTCTTTTTAAAAAAATATCTATAACAAGAACTTAGTTGCTTATGTTAAACTAGGTTTTTTTTCTTTGGAATCCATTCCTCTAACCAAAGGTACTAAACAAGATATCCCTTTATCTCCAATCCTATTTGCTCTAGCTATTGAAATGTTTGCTATTCTAATCAAAAATATCTAATCTGAAATAATCCAAAGATTAAAGTCCTTGATTTTTATAATCAATACTCTTCCAAAATTATGTTATTTGGAGATTATGTTTTGCTAATATTACCTAATTCAAGAGTAACTCTCTCAGAATTGGAATCTTCAAAAATTTGTTTCAATCCCTCTCTGGTCTTCAGTTTAAGCAATCAAAGTCTAAATACATGATATAAAAAAAGAAAAGAAAAAAGTACAAATTTGTAAAAATCACATTATTGGAAAACAAACAAATTCCCTTGATTATCTGGGTATGGTCCTACTTAGATCTGTAAAAGAGACAATAACAGCTAATTATAATAATATAAAAACAATAAAAATATCACTGATAAATGGAATAAACGTTTCATCTCCTTTGAAGATAGATTTCAATTAATAAAAATGATTCTTCGACACAAAATACTATATATAGCTCAAACCCTTTTTTCCAGAAAAAAACACCCTTATTAATGATATATACATACATATACATATATATATATATATATATATATATATATATATATATATATATATATAAGCTCTTATTAAACTTCCTATTGTTCCCTAATAGAAATAGAATAGCTTTACTTCACCACATTAGACCATGGGATCAGGGAGGGATATTTTTATCAGATACTGAAACCTATATCAAAGCTTTAAAACTTAAAATCATCTTAATTTAGGTAGATCCAAATTATATTTCTAATTGGAAATCTTTACATTTAACAATTTCAAAAAATTACAATCTTTCAGCTAACTTCTTAAAATATCAGACTAATACATTCTGGCACTTTCTTTGTTAGTTTCCACAATATAATATTTCTATACCTACAAAATGTAATTTTTAAACTCTATGCTTAATTAAAAAAATAAAAGAAAAAAGAAAAAAAATATTCTTGCCAATGTTGACACTAAAATCTGGTTTGAAGCCTTAATTCCCTTTAGTATCAGTTTTTGGATAAAGTTGATAAGAACATATTTATTTCTTGGGAAGAAAAAAATTCATTTGTTGACAACACTGTATTAAAGAACTCAAAGCTAAAGAAATTCATCAACTTAGATTTTGATTTGAATTCTCATGATTAGTTACTGCTACAAAGTGTGATAGCTCAGTCTTATGATCTTTATAAAATCCTTAGTAACTAATTTTTTAAAGAAACTCCTAAATTAATGCATTATTTATATGAAACCATCTACAATAAATCTAAAATTGGAAACCTAACTTCAAATTATATAAAATCTTAAACTGTAAGACAAAAGCACACAATAAATATTGGAATCATATTACTATGGGTCATATGTCTTCTTTGCCACATGAGTACAAATCTCAAATTTTATCATCAGTCAAACTTACATCTTAGGCACAATATTGGAGTATACTTAGCTGGAAATATTTGTACAGAGCATTTCTAAATCCAAATAAACTAGCTAAATTTGGTAAAACCAAGAACATCTCTTGTTGGAGATGCATGTAAGAGTATAAAGCTGATTGTTTCACATTTTTTATAACTGTTCTCTGTTAAAACAGTTTTGGTGTGACATACATGACTTTTTAAAGCTTTGTTTTCTGAATCATTTTCATTATCAAAATCTTTAATTTTATTTAATGTTAATGATGGCCCTGCTTTGAATAAGGATAACCTTTATCTACTTTGGACTATACTTGCGGTCACAAGGAAAAGTATATCTAGAAAATGGAAATCCACTGCTGCACCACTTTTTTAAGACTTTTTATCCTTTCTAAAGGAAACAGCACATGAGGAAAGCAAAGTCAAAGAACACAGGATCCATCCTAAACCTTTTATCAACAGTCCTTGGAAGAAAGTGATAACTCTCAATGACATTCTTCAGCTAGATCCTGACTCTTTTTAATAAAAAATGGAAGTTGTATATGTATTTTCTTTATTTATCTATCTGCGAATGTAATACTTAAGTCTATTTCAGGCCTTTGTACATATTGCATATAGCTTATTGTGATTATTTCTACTAGTTATTGTGTTATTATAATGTATTAATTCATTACCTTGTTAACAGAAAAAACAGGATTTTGATTAAAAAAGGGATATCATCTAAGCTTAAGAAGGCCCACCAAGGGCAGCTACACAAGTACTTACCTTTGAACCTATATAACAATAATAAAGATAACTCAGCATTCTAATTGTAAGCCACATTAGTAATAGTAGTATCAGAATTTTTTTTTACATTGAACTTGCACATTTAAAAACTACGATATTACTTACAGTTTTCACATCTTTTATTTTGGTCTGGTCCTTTGATAGCCAGACAAGTCTGATGGTGTGGCAGGATCTCCATTTTGACTAGATGACAAATACTAGCGAGTAGCTGAGTTGCTTCTGCCAAAGTGCAATACTCCAAAGTAGTGCCACCAATAGAAATAATCTGGTCTCCAACATGTAATGCACCACATCTGCAAGAAAAACAGACCCCAGATCAAACCGGCTATTGCATGTTTAAAGGAATTTTGCTTTCTTATAAATACAGAAAAGCACCAATATATATAGTACTGTCTATTACTAACAGCAATCCTCAAATAAGCTAGTTATAAAACAGACTGTGACTAATCATGTTCTGAAACAGAAAACATGATGTGCATAAAGCTGAACTTGAAATCCATATACAGAAAAGAAGCATACTGTTGGGTGGAGCTTTGTCCCTGCTCCCCTATGTAGCTATATGAATTCAAAGTTCACCCTATACTAAGTTTGAAATTCAAAAATGGAAAAGAAAAACTGCTCCCTGCTACACCTAACTAAATACTAAGTCAAATTTTACCATTCTTTAAAACAATGCCATAGCATTCACTTACAAATTTCAAATCTGGGATCATAACTATGGTGTAGCTGTTTTAAAAGTAG